>NW_025742309.1:0-4237 GCF_021292245.1 Micropterus dolomieu | reverse complement strand
CCCGCGGGGGGGGGGGGGGGGCAAACAGGTGAGTGTTTAACTGTAAATGCCATCATCACTTCACCTGTCTGACTCTTCAGCTGCTTTTAGAGCAGCCGCCTGATCGCCGACTAACCGTCCACGAGTCCGTTTCATTGGTCAGTCTGAGAACACTGAAACATTCTACACTGCAAAGACTAAAATCTAAGTAAGATTAATTATCTTAATTGAAGGCAAAACATACTTGTTTTTTGTCTGACAAGACATTTCTTCTTACCAGGCGACTTTCAAGTTTTTTTGTCCTTAAGTAGCGAGTGAAATGTTCTTGTTCTGTTGGCAGATAATTTTGCTCATTTTAAATAATAGAGCTCAGTTTTTGCAGTGCAGGAGCTGCTATTGACGGGGATCACGGATCTTTCTGCTCCGTTTCTTTCTGAACAGCTCTTCATTTAGTGCCGACACATTCTCACCTCCTCACATATGGATGCTTGGTCCCCTGTGACCCCTGGCGTTGATGGTTAACGCCGTGGAGCCCTTTAGCCTCTTTTTCCACCTGTAGGGCTCCGCGGTCGAGTTAGCAACAATAAATATGCAATGTCCGGTTAAACTTTCAAAATAAAAGTACTTGTTAACGTTGCCAAATGTCAAATGGTTTGGTGAGGTCTAGGAAAATATCATGGTTTGGGTTAAAAATAACCACGTTACCTACGTCAGATAAATTGCTTAAGTTAAGTAGCATAACTTACATCACAAAATAAAAACATTCAGTGTTGACTTTTTGTTTCACACAGGAAATGAACACCGGTCTCCTAGCTGAAAGTCTGGTTTCTGGCCCACTTGTGTTGACTCACGTTTAATCTCCTACACCTACTTTTAACGTTCAAAAGTGACGCTACAGGGCTTCTCCCAGGGGCTCTACAGTGCGTGACGCCAAGGCGTCTTGACCAGAAACATCCCTACTGATGACATCCTGTACTTGGACTCTTTACAGATACATGCTGTATTTTACTCTTAGTAAATTTATCCCGCTGCGCCTCGCCGGCAGGCCGGAACAGGGGTCTCAGGGGCTTGTTGTGCTAGCACAGGGTTTCAGACCCAGTGGGGAATACTGTCGGAAAGCGCCCCCGGAATGAGCTGGGCGAGTGGGCAGCAGAACCAGGACCGAACACAGCCTCTGAGGCTGGAGGAGGCCAGTTTGAAGACAGGAAGTACAGTATGAGGGCAGCGGCTCCTGCCAGGACTCTGACTCCCGGGACAACGGAGACTCAGCGGGTTCTGACGGGAACAGTGAATAAATGTTGAGCTTCTGGTCGGTGACGGCCGGCGCAGCGTGCTGCTTGTTAAATGTAGAGCTTAAAGGTCATTGTTTTGGTTTTGTGTTTCGAACATAGCTCAGCATTAACGATGTTACTGAATCAAACCATCTGATGCCTCGTAGCAAATATTTCAATCACTGAATCTAACGCCATGTTAGTCTGGTGATGTACCAGGAGAACAACAAGGTGTGTGTTGATGATATCATCAGTCACCTGTTCATTGATGACCGTGTCCAGTCTCTTCAGACACGCCTGGCAGAAGGCGTGCCCGCAGTGCAGTCGCCGCGGCAACCGGGTCGCCAGGTCGTAACTGCCAAAGCACACGATGCAGACGAGGTCCTGCCTCCTCAGTGACATCAGCGTATCCACGGCAACAGTGGAATGAGGAGGGGGGAGGGGCTGACAGGTGACCTCCTCCTCCTCAGCGGCTTCTTCTTTTCTGTCGTCGGACATCGTGTTCTGGTCAACAAGAGAAGAAACATTTTTTATTAATATTAATATGTTCTAATAAAATCTCACGTAACGAGCCACATATAAACACGATTAGTACTGCAAGCAGCCTCGGACTGGAAGTCAGGTGTCCCGCTCACTTGGCTACTATGACGACGACATGACCTTCCCTGTCTGCCTGTGATTATGTCAAGTGGCCGCACGCAGTGCATTCTGGGGCGGCCCTATATGAGCCGCACGCCTCTGGCTAATTTACATAGTTGTATTTCTTGTATAGACAAAATGCACATAATCTACTGAAGCTGAGCAGTGTTTCCTACAGTGTCTCCTACACTGTTTCCTACAGTGTTTCCTACAGTGAGCAGTGTTTCCTATAGTGTTTCCTACAGAGTCTCCTTCAGTGTCTCCTACAGTGTTTCCTACAGTGTCTCCTACAGTGAGTAGTGTTTCCTACAATGTCTCCTACAGTGAGCAGTGTTTTCTACAGTGTCTCCTACAGTGAGCAGTGTTTCCTACAGTGTTTCCTACAGTGAGCAGTGTTTCCTACAGTGTTTCCTACAGTGTTTCCTACAGTGAGCAGTGTTTCCTACAGTGTTTCCTACAGTGTTTCCTACAGTGAGCAGTGTTTCCTATAGTGTTTCCTACAGTGTCTCCTACAGTGTTTCCTACAGTGAGCAGTGTTTTCTACAGTGTTTCCTACAGTGAGCAGTGTTTTCTACAGTGTTTCCTACAGTGAGCAGTGTTTCGTACAGTGTCTCCTACAGTGTTTCCTACAGTGAGCAGTGCTTCCTACAGTGTCTCCTACAGTGAGCAGTGTTTCCTACAGTGTTTCCTATACTGAGCAGTGTTTTCTACAGTGTTTCCTACAGTGTTTACTACAGTGAGCAGTGTTTCCTACAGTGTTTCCTACAGTGTTTCCTACAGTGAGCAGTGTTTCCTACAGTGTCTCCTATAGTGAGCAGTGTTTCCTACAGTGAGCAGTGTTTCCTACAGTGTCTCCTACAGTGAGCAGTGTCGTCTACAGTGTTTCCTACAGTGTTTACTACAGTGAGCAGTGTTTCCTACAGCGTTTCCTACAGTGTTTCCTACAGTGTTTCCTACAGTGAGCAGTGTTTCCTACAGTGTCTCCTATAGTGAGCAGTGTTTCCTACAGTGAGCAGTGTTTCCTACAGTGTCTCCTACAGTGAGCAGTGTCGTCTACAGTGTTTCCTACAGTGTTTACTACAGTGAGCAGTGTTTCCTACAGTGTTTCCTACAGTGTTTCCTACAGTGTTTCCTACAGTGAGCAGTGTTTCCTACAGTGTCTCCTATAGTGAGCAGTGTTTCCTACAGTGAGCAGTGTTTCCTACAGTGTCTCCTACAGTGAGCAGTGTCGTCTACAGTGTTTCCTACAGTGTTTACTACAGTGAGCAGTGTTTCCTACAGTGTTTCCTACAGTGTTTCCTACAGTGTTTCCTACAGTGAGCAGTGTTTCCTACAGTGTCTCCTATAGTGAGCAGTGTTTCCTACAGTGAGCAGTGTTTCCTACAGTGTCTCCTACAGTGAGCAGTGTCGTCTACAGTGTTTCCTACAGTGTTTACTACAGTGAGCAGTGTTTCCTACAGTGTTTCCTACAGTGTTTCCTACAGTGTTTCCTACAGTGAGCAGTGTTTCCTACAGTGTCTCCTATAGTGAGCAGTGTTTCCTACAGTGAGCAGTGTTTCCTACAGTGTCTCCTACAGTGTTTCCTACAGTGAGCAGTGTCGTCTACAGTGTTTCCTACAGTGTTTACTACAGTGAGCAGTGTTTCCTACAGTGTTTCCTACAGTGTCTCCTACAGTGTTTCCTACAGTGAGCAGTGTTTCCTACAGTGTTTCCTACAGTGTCTCCTACAGTGTTTCCTACAGTGTTTCCTACAGTGAGCAGTGTCGCCTACAGTGTTTCCTACAGTGTTTCCTACAGTGAGCAGTGTTTTCTACCGTGTCTCCTATAGTGAGCAGTGTTTCCTACAGTGAGCAGTGTTTCCTACAGTGTTTCCTACAGTGTCTCCTACAGTGTTTCCTACAGTGAGCAGTGTCATCTACAGTGTTTCCTACAGTGTTTTTTACAGTGAGCAGTGTTTTCTACAGTGTTTCCTACAGTGTCTCCTACAGTGTTTCCTACAGTGAGCAGTGTCGCCTACAGTGTCTCCTACAGTGTTTCCTACAGTGAGCAGTGTTTCCTACCGTGTCTCCTACAGTGAGCAGTGTTTCCTACAGTGTCTCCTACAGTGTCTCCTACAGTGTTTCCTACAGTGAGCAGTGTCGCCTACAGTGTCTCCTACAGTGTTTCCTACAGTGAGCAGTGTTTTCTACCGTGTCTCCTATAGTGAGCAGTGTTTCCTACAGTGTCTCCTACAGTGTCTCCTACAGTGTCTCCTACAGTGAGCAGTGTCGCCTACAGTGTCTCCTACAGTGTTTCCTACAGTGAGCAGTGTTTTCTACCGTGTCTCCTACAGTGAGCAGTGTTTCCTA
>NW_025742308.1:0-6334 GCF_021292245.1 Micropterus dolomieu | reverse complement strand
CAGTAATAGAAGAATTGGTGGCTGTAAAATAAATGTTGCAGTTGAAGCACTTGAAAGTTGAAATACAAATCAGAAATTCTCTAAATAGAAATTCCCTAGTATGGCTTAAACCCCAGAAACAATGGATCCTACACTTCCCATAATTCAAGGTGATTTTATCTTTTCACTAGAGCTTCCCTGCCTGTGAAACAGCAACATCTTTTTGAACTCCACACCCCCAGTTTGTAAGTCTTTGTTAAAATTAGCAGTCTCTAAGTTAAACTGAAGGCATCATCAGGTTATTAACAAAGCTC
Organism: Micropterus dolomieu; assembly: GCF_021292245.1. Lineage (NCBI taxonomy): Eukaryota > Metazoa > Chordata > Actinopteri > Centrarchiformes > Centrarchidae > Micropterus > Micropterus dolomieu. The sequence goes on along the minus strand of NW_025742308.1, from coordinate 6,041 downwards.
CTACTGTTTTCACAGGCTGAGCAGTACTCCTCATGACCCCCCTATTAGTTCCCTTTTAATGGTTGTAATAACGATAAATCTGAGGTAGTATTTGTAGCAGTAATAGTAGTATTAATAGATATACTGAATGCTGTGTACATTTTTCTTTACAACTTACTGTTTGTGTCAGCAGTCTTTTCGGTTGTTTTGCTTCACACCTTCACATCACTGTACACAGTTTCCTCCTCCTTATTAGCTGAAAGGTTGAAGAACACAATCTTGTGGTTAATTACTGTATAGTGTCTAAATTGTAAAGGCTTTTGGAGGCTTATTTTAACATTTGAAATTATTGTGACTGTCCCAGTATCTTGTTTTAGAATTAAAAGTAATTCAGTGTTTTTCCCAGAACTGTATTCTGTAGACCCTCACAGGGCAACTAAAACGTAAGATGATCCAGTTCTCTCACAGTTAGCGGATCATGAAAGGGAAATTATGCATTTTATAGAGAAACACTTTTAAAATAACCACTTCATTACACATGCGCCTGACTGGTTTTTGATAGCTGTGGTCTGTGGAATCTCCAGTGTTGTTACATAAATGGGCGCTATCAAGCAAAAGCAAACCAAAACCTTTCATGTTTTATAGAATACAAATCATGTTTTGGAGTAGCAGATTACAACAATTAAGTTTAGAGACAGTCCAGTGGATTGCAGATAGTCAAAGGTTTCAAATGTTAAAACAAATTTCTCAATTCAGATCAGAAAAAGAGAACAGACACCACAATCAGCCACAGTTTACAAAACAGCATTTCCATGATGTCATGCTGCTGAATTTTTTAGAGACGCAGATGTGTTCATTGTTGCTCAACAAACTTACAGGGCAATGGCTTTAATATTATTTCATGTTCTGATCAGTCCAATTTTCAAATGTATTTACTAACCAGTTTACTGAAGAAAATACCAGTGCAAGAAATCACATGAAGAGGATGATTACATACAGATCCAGCCATACAATTGACGACTGGGCTGTGTGGGGGCCCAGGCAGACTGATGTGTGAACAAGGAAACAGTATTTGATCCATATCAATGACATGATGCGTTTCAAGATCTTTTCTTGATTTAAAAAATAAAATGAATTCAAACAACTGAACTTACCTTCAGATGGGGAATGCTTCTTAGTTTTGAAAACAACTGAAGCATAGTTGACCTCCTCCTCCGCCATCGCTACAGTCCTTCTGTTTAGTTCCAACTGACTTGTAGACAGAAATCAGCCCCTGTCATTAAACCACAGAGCATCCTCATTTTGACACTTGACTGATGCAACTTCTCTGTGTGGCAATTAGTGTCTCCAACATCCGCTCACACTTTTACTAGCTGAAAGTTGTTAGTATAACTTTGCATACGAGAACATAAGGAAAGAAAATCCACCCGCCATCCTGGTCCAGGGCAAGATATCTCAGCAGCTGCTGTCTCCAGTGCTACTAAAATGGATTTTCATAGTCTCCAGATGATGATTATGGTGACCCTTTTTCATATAGAGCATTTTTATAGGCCAACATTTCCCCTTAATGAACAGTTTTTCTTTTTATTAAGTATCTCCCAAATGAAAAGTTGGATTTCCAGTTTGGATGTAAAGTTATGTAGCATGCCAAATTTAGTTATGCATTTTAATAATTTTATGAGCATTAATACCCAATTATGAATTTTAATATTCATAAAATCAACAATATTCCTCGTTCCAGGGCACCACAGGAGTTGTTATAATCCTAGAGTCTCCGGACCTCTAGGTAGTTTTTAATAATTATACAATTATTACTAGTGATCAGTTAGTTAATAATCGCTCAATTATCTTAAATCAGTCAGTCAGTCTCATATCTAAAGGGTCAATTCTCTTGGCAGGGACGTAGAAATAGGCAACACACAGAGTTCTTGATTATATTACAGTGAATTTATTCTCTAACTAATATGATATAAAAGGGTAAATAAACAATGGCGGCACAATGAGTCTGGAGGTTCGATTGTGGGAAGCATTTGACTCATACGGCATAGAAGAGCTAATAAAAGTAAACTAATGCTATGATTTTAGGAGTTAAGACGGGAATATCTGATCACAGAACGTGTGTTAAGTCTTACGACTTGTCGACGGCCTGCTTTGGCCTGTTGCACGGGTCCCACGCTAGCTGCCGATCCTGGCTTTTTGCTAGAGATTCTCCGGGGTTCTCCGTGTCTGAAGAAAACGCCGTCCTCTGTCTGGCAATTCGGCTGTTTTCAGGTTTCCTTCGTTGCCGCTGGTGAGACCACGTGGCTTGGTCTGACCTCGGTGAAGTTGGCTCGACGAAAAAGCTTAAAAATGGAACTTGGTCGTTCCTGAATTAGTCCAGTGTAACTTAACGGACTGATAACTTTAACAAAACAAAAGAAAGAAAGAAAGAAAATAAAACAAACTGAGAGGCAGATCGATGTCGCGGCACTTCGCGTGTGTAGCTTCAAGCAAACGAAGGCCTGTTGCTGGTCGACTCTTTGGGCGTTGCCTGGCGAGGCACGCCGGACGCGTGCCGAAGCGTCCAGAGGGCAGAGCGAGCCGAGAGAGAAGAGCGAGCGACGTCGCGTGTCGCTCTTTTGTTGCCGGGGGCGTGGTTCCCCAGAGGGCGTTTCGGGTTTCCCGAGGGACTGCCTTTCTAAACTTAATGTCTAAAAGAAAAGAAGATCTATTTGCGCGTATTATAATCAAATATTTTCCACAATCAAACCTCAATGGTCAAACGGTTGTACCGTTCTAAGTTAAGCATTTGGTAACAGGAAAACAGTTGTCACATTACTGGTCAGGATATTTATACATTTAACAGCATTTCCAGCGAGCGCATGTAATACTTATTTCGTCCACTTGGGGGAGCTCAGGTTACATGAGGAAAGCTTAGATTAATCCAAGATCATCTCTCCTTAGGAACCGGGGAATTTAGTTATTCATCCTTAAATTCAAGCCGGCAATTAAGAGTATAGTAAGACATTTCTTTATCATAATTTCTAAAGGAATTTTGTAGGAAAGTATTATGAACAAGCATTGATTACATTAGATGAGGGAGTGTCTTGCTGAAAATAAAAACACAGCAACAACATGGTAACATAACTACTCAAATAGAGGCAAACGTAATCAGGTAACTAAAGATTTAATTAAACTTAATTAAATGCTTTGAGTCTTTGGAGACTGCAGTCTTTGGTTATTTAACGTTCGGCTTCCTGGGTTATGTCACACTTAGGTGAGACAAGGAGTATCCCTTTGATGGGGTAATGAAACACAGAGCAAGGTCAGTTGCGTGTGTGTGTGTGTGGGGGGGGGCAGTTTAGGATTTCCTGCCTTTCCAAGGAGATTCTGATAGGCTGTTCAGGGAAATGCTAATCGCTGGTTCGTGTCCCTTTGTCAGTTTAACAGTCAGGCCCCGCGTTATCAGAATCAAAAAGGTGCCAGTTTTACGATCAACTGCCCAGGCATAGCACATAAAGAAAGCAACTTTCACCCCCCCTTCCGTTGGGGTCTCCCCAGCAGTCCGTTGAAAGTTGATCTCCAACACCCACTGCGCCTCTCTGGGAGAGGGAAAGAGGAATTTGGAGTAGCTCCAAATTTATTCAATATAAAATGCACAAATCCACACCGTTGTCCACTACAGTTACTAGAACACAAATTCATTTTAAGGTAACTTCATGAGTAAGGCTGCTTCGAAAGAGGAAGCAAAATATGCAGATCCTGAACTCAGTAATATTTCTTTGTCTTCCCTAGCTTTTATCCCTGAAATATGGCTGCTGATGCGGTTTGCACCAAATAATAAAATCTTATAATGTGACAATATGAAAATTTTATTTTCCATTTAGTTATTAACAGTAGAGCAGATACTTGAGCAGAAGTATTACACAGCTGGTGAATATCTATTCACTGCTTGAGTAGTTGGGTTTAACTCATGTATATTTCTGGTGTCAGTATTGTGTGTTATGGAAATCTGCTGCCAATAGTCTTATACTTAAGCTGCTTATTAGTTTTTTCAGAATCTTTACATTTTCTTCTAAAAGCGAAACTGCAGAAGTGTTACAACACTATAAATCTACCCACATTTGGAGCTTAGCGTCTGTTAATTTCCAGCCCTGCTTGTGACATTGTGGAACTTTTTATCCACCTTTACTGTTACTGACTGAAACTGTTACAGACTGTGTTTCTAGACCTGAGACTCAAGCCTAAACACCCCTTTCTGGAACACTGCCCTCATTTGATCTGCTGCTTTGGGCCGCTGGTAGATTTAATTTGACTATACGTTCCAAAGCTAAACACAGCTTTATTAAGAAAGTGGTTCATGATGTCAATTTTAAATACATTCTACTGCTGTCTCTCAGGCACCAGCTTATGTTGGTATGCTACTTGGAGGCGCCCACACAGTTTAAACCAACAGTGGAGGTAAAAGGAGAGTCAGATGTTTCACTGGACATTTTGGCCTCCTCTAGTGATTGGGAAGAAATGTAGAGCTCTGAGCGGTGTATCCCTGGCCACAACAGCATACATACATGAACCAACCAAACCAAGGGGATGTTTGTGTCAGCTGGAAGCACAAGTGGACTTCCTGATTGTTTTAAAAATTGTCCATGTGTTGCTTGCATGCAACAAGCTTTTCTTTCTTGTTGAATGTTTCTCAGCTTAGTATTTGGAGCACCTGAGATGTTACGAAGTCTGCAAGAGATTCCCCACTCAGCTGATGGTAGGTGTACCTGAAGAGCTCAACCACTACCCTCCACTGTCAGCGTAGACTGTGCGAGGCCGACTCCTGATTTCAGCAAAGGCATTTCTTGTACATTAAGGTAAATCTCTGGGGCTCATCATTTTACCCATAGATACTGATATGTGAGACAGATGTATTTTGTTATGATGGTAAGTTCTATTGCTTGTGTTTGACATCAACTGATTTCATCACCTGGGCAAACTTCCACAGATACCTGTGAGCCAACCACAGAAGTTACACTAACTACTGTCTTGTCTTTCACAATCAAGGTAACACAATAGTTCTTATAGTTTTTTGTGAAATGAATCTGGTGGCTTTGAAAAGAGCGTACAGTAGTAATGTCTTCACTTCACCCTTATAGAGAGATTCACGACAGCAAGGCAAAGGGGAAAAAAATATTCCTGCCTCTACTACAGGAGCGCATTGCTTAAGCTTCTGTGTTGTTCCAGTCTGTTTTTCCCAACTGGTGTTCCGACCTCTTTCTACTGTCTACTGAAAATCAACAACACAAAAAATTTGATGTCAGTTAAGGGTTTCACTGGCTTTGCACTTGGAAGGGGAGGGTGAAGTGAGTTGCAGTCTGAAACTACATTTCTAGGTGCCACCAAATTTTACACACTGGACATTGTAATAATATGCAGCAGTTTAAAGAATAAAGGAGCCTGTTTATGATGTCTTTAAACATAATTTCTATAAATCTTAATACCATGATACCAGCTTTAATATTCTGCTAGCACGTGCTGATTAGCCTGATTAAATGGTAATATTGATCACATTATGGCTATTTCTTTTTCTTTTTTATCAGAGCTCAACACACAAGAAGAGGACCGTTCTGCTGGGCCTTCCTCATTTCCTCAAAAATCCCTCGTGTTTGTTGAAGACTGTAGACGTAAGCATTGGTTGTTGTATTTATTACAGTTATCAAATAAACAACATATTTAAAAAAGGCTTGTAGTAATACTTCAAACATACCTAGTGAACAAGGATGTATGTTCTTCTACTTAAGTTATTTCTATTTAGTCAAAACTATAAGTCCAGCCTGAATTCAACTGATTCATATTACCCCAGGTTAGAGTTGGGTATCGTTTAAAATTTTACGATACCAGTACCAAACCCTGTACCCTTAAAGTGATACCAATACCAATTGAGTACTTCATTCGATACCTTGCATAAAATGCCACCTGATTAGTAGCTTATTATTATTTTTATTGACAAGCATGGTTATCTATTTAATTTTTTTTCAAATAACTGCTACATAAAAAGTATTGGGAAATTGTATCATCGCTCCTCATCCTAATTAGGT
>NW_025742307.1:9083-10253 GCF_021292245.1 Micropterus dolomieu | reverse complement strand
CAATAGGATCTGATGGTCAATGGTATCAAATGCAGCACTAAGATCTAATAAAACCAGTACAGAGACAAGTCCTTTGTCTGATGCAATAAGGAGGTCGTTAGTAATTTTCACCAGTGCTGTCTCTGTGCTATGATGAGCTCTAAATCCTGACTGAAAATCCTCAAATAAACTATTGCTCTGTAGAAAGTCACACAGCTGTTTAGCAACTGCTTTCTCCAGAACCTTAGAGAGAAATGGAAGGTTAGATATAGGTCTATAGTTGGCTAAAACATCCGGATCAAGTTTGGGCTTTTTCAGAAGAGGTTTAATTACAGCTACTTTAAAGTACTGTGGTACATAGCCTGTTGATAAAGATAGATTGATCATATCTAGTATAGAGGTGCTGACTAAGGGTAAAACATCTTTAAGCAGCCTAGTAGGGATGGGGTCTAAGAGGCACGTTGATGGTTTAGATGAAGAAATTATTGAAGTTAGTTGGTAAAGATTGAGGGAAGCAAAACAGTCTAAACATGTATCTGGTTCTACAGCTGTTTCTAAGGTTCCTGAGTTAAGAGATAAGTTGGTGCCAGTTGAGGGCAGGTCTTGGTGAAGTTTGTCTCTAATAGCTAGAATTTTATCATTAAAGAAGCTCATGAAATCGTAACTACTGAGAGCTATGGGAATACTTGGCTCAATAGAGTTGTGACTCTCTGTCAGCCTGGCTACAGTGCTGAAAAGAAACTTTGGGTTGTTCCTATTTTCCTCTATTAATGACGAGTAGTACGCTGCTCTAGCATTACGGAGGGCCTTCCTATAAGTTTTAAGACTATCATGCCAAATTAAACTAGAATTTTCCACTTTGGTGGAACGCCAATTCCTCTCAAGTTTCCGCGATATTTGCTTTAATAACCGTCTTTGTTTTAGTATTTTCTTTTTTAGAGGGGCTACAGAGTCGAGTGTCATTCGCAGCGAGCCTGCAGCACTATCAACAAGGTGATCGATTTGGGAGGGACTGAAACTAGCATAGGAGTCTTTATGCAGCTAATGACCTCAAACAGGTGCATCTAATTTAGGATAATAAATGGAGTGGAGGTGGACATTTTGAAGGCAGACTAACAGGTCTTTGAGAGTCAGAATTCTAGCTGATAGACAGGTGTTCAAATACTTATTTGCAGCTGTATCATACAAATA
>NW_025742307.1:0-9063 GCF_021292245.1 Micropterus dolomieu | reverse complement strand
GAAGCACACAGCCAGGATAACCAAGGAGTGGCTCTGTAAGAAGCATATCAAGGTTCTGGCGTGGCCTAGCCAGTCTCCAGACCTAAACCCAATAGAGAATCTTTGGAGGGAGCTCAAACTCCGTGTTTCTCAGCGACAGCCCAGAAACCTGACTGATCTAGAGAAGATCTGTGTGGAGGAGTGGGCCAAAATCCCTCCTGCAGTGTGTGCAAACCTGGTGAAAAACTACAGGAAACGTTTGACCTCTGTAATTGCAAAAAAAGGCTACTGTACCAAATATTAACATTGATTTTCTCAGGTGTTCAAATACTTATTTGCAGCTGTATCATACAAATAAATAGTTACAAAAATCATACATTGTGATTTCTGGATTTTTTTTTTTTTTAGATTATGTCTCTCACAGTGGACATGCACCTACGATGACAATTTCAGACCCCTTCATGATTTCTAAGTGGGAGAACTTGCAAAATACTTATTTTCCTCACTGTAGAAGCCGCTGCCGCCGAACCGCGAGGCCAGGTCTAAGATTGGGGACAGGTAATCGACCAGCTCTGACCTGCGGTCGGGGAAGACTGAACTTATTGTATTGTCAGGGTACAAAGAAAATTCTGCTGGTGTAAGTACTTTGGATCTGGTAGAAGGTGGTTACTGGAGTTTGATAGGGCTGAGAACAGTTTGCGTTTCCCTTGGAATAAGCGGGTTATGGGAGGATGGAGTAATCGGTGGAGCGGGTTTGGTGTGGTTACCGCCAAGAATCTTTTTTCCTGAAGAGGGTGAAAAGTATAGACAGGAGGAATAGTCTGGTTGATGGCGTTTTCGTAGATCTCGTGTGTAGGTGCGGTCTATGGGCGGCTGCAGTAGCCGGTATCGGGGGTCTCGTGTGGATGCGGTCTGGGCGGCTGTGGTTATCGGGGTAGGGAGGACCGATGGTGCCAGAGGAGATGGGATAGGGAAAGGGAGGGATGCATGTGCTCTGGTTGATGGTGACGTTTGAGAAATAGAAAACGAATGAGAGAAAGAGATTGAGGTTGATAGGACCTGGCCCTATGTGAGGGCTGATGTGGGGTTCTATTGCTTCTGTTGCCATGGGATGCGCCGAGGAATAGCCGAGCTCGGCGTTGGAGAGTTGTGTGCAAGTCCTTGTACGGTTGGAAGAGTTTCGCTTATTGTCGGAGTGCTGGAAGGAGATGTTTCTCCGGTTGAGTTCTTGTTGTAACCAGACGACTGTCCATTCAGAGATGTTTCGAGTGGAGGGACGGCCGGGGTGCTGGCTGGAGATCGCTCGGGCGCCTGGACCTTGAGCGGGCCGGCAGACGGCGGCTAGTCGAGGCTGGTTGGTTGGAGCGCCGAAGCTGGGATCCCCCCCTGGAGCTGCTGGCGGGCGAAGGCCCGACAATATTCAAATTGTTGGTGATGGTAGGCTGAGATCGTCGGGGAATATGAGTAGCTGAATGCAGCCGACGTTTCGGTCGAAGTTGTTTGGGAGAAGGCGAAGGCCCCGGTGTATCTGGCGTTAGATGCTCGTCGAATGTGTCGCTGTCCGAAAGATTGAGAACGAGTTCTGAGTCCGTCGTTGCAGGTAAGTGATTTCATTTGTTTGTCACGCTCATAAGAAAGCCGAGACAAGGGGAGGTGAACGGAAAAGGTGTGCTTAAGTACTAGGTGTGCGGAAATTGGATAAGTTTGAGGCGTGGCCTTAGTTCCCGAATCTAGTTTATAAAATTTCATTTTGTGTTGCTGAGCAGCCTCCGGTAACATTACTGCAGCTATGTGATATTGTCACCCGTCGGCACCATGGTCAGCACTTGTGGAGCTTCTCAACTCCGAAAACGTTTGAACACATTTTCGTTTCGTGCAGATATTCAAAATCTACACAGTTGATTTCTTGCCTAAAAACTTCTCAGAAGTTTGTAATGTAACGGTTTCCATTAGGATCTATACTGTAGGTGAGCCGAGATTAACAACATTATGTTTTGTGCGCAGTGTCTTCTGGGACAAACCATATTTGGAAGTTCAACTTCCATCAACTTCCGTCAGGTCTGCGGGCTGCAGCTGGATATACTTGTTTTTTTGTGACCACACGGACATGTCCGCGGCGGGTCCGTGTGCCGACTAGCGCTCCCAGGGCATCTACTGCGCATGTGTGGAACGTGTCTGCCAGCTGACTGCAGAAAGTACAGAAGTAGTCCGCGTCCGCTCCTGATGCTTAAGCCGACTCTGCCCAGTGGCAGAGTGGGGCGGTCATGCCTTAGCCATGTAGAATTCACAAATTCAAGTCCAGAGCTGCTGTAAATCATTTTGGTCCTGTATTCCCTGTCATCAAGCAGCAGCCGTGTTAGCCCTGATGTGATATGCTGCCCCATATTTGTTTGGATAATGAATTCGACAGGTAGCGAGTAGTCTCAGTTTTTACACAATGTGCTGACAGTTTCTCTAAACCCGCCTTTTAAGCTTTACTAGCGATTACTGTTTCCCTTAATGCTGCAGCAAAACTTCCAGAGTAAAGAAGGTTAAGGTTTTGCACTTAGCTGCGACTGGAGTTTGAGGGTACATGACCAGAGTCAAGGCAACTTTTAATACTGGACATTTTTTTTCATCTTTAAAAGCATTTGAAATCTGATTTCTCCCTCCCCCCTCTGTCACTTGCTCCTTCACTCCTTATCAACAGCTTTGTGACTTTCACTGTCAACAGCATGTGAAAAAGAGCAAATGTTTCTCCTTACAGTCGGATGTATTGATAAAAATCCAGATGAATGTGAATTGTGGGAGGCTTGTGACAGGTGGGTGTAGGAACAAAAAGCAGGGCTTAAAGGAAGGACATTTTCTGTGGTTAGGAGAAAGAATGGAGGGACAGGGTGAAATGAAGAAAAAAATTTAAAATAAACATGTTTAATAACACAACTGATACAAATAACAAATTGTACAACCAAATTGTTCGAAACTAACTAAGTAAAGTGCACTGTTTATTTCCAGATTCGTTTGGAATTGGGAGATGGAGGCAATTTGAACAGGGGGCAATTGTAACACTACTTGCATTAAATTTAATAACATAGCCTTGTGTTTATTGGGGAACATATATTAATTGTATTATTAATTAGTGAATTCAGTGTTTCTTATATCAAAAGATGACATTTGTGTTGCAATATAAAAAAAGTTACAACTGCCCTCAGTTTGCCCTAAATGCAATCCTTGTGCTGATCTAAGCTACTCCGTTTACACGGGATCTGCGGGCTCCCAAGGAGGCTTCACACATCGCAAACAATGGACTTTCACCCAGGAGACTGGCATAATTTAACTTGCATAACTTAACGTAATTAACATACTTATTTTAACTAAAACAATGATCTTTTCCTAAAGATAACCAAGTAGTTTTGGTGCCTAAACCTAAGCAAACTGCAACCCTTTTACAATGTTAACCATGCTTTTCTTTTTGAAAGTCTAACTGGATGTTGCATATTTATTATTGCTAAAGTGAACATGGAGTCCAGCATGTGCAAAGACGTTAAAGGGGTACCCAGTGCGTTAACATGTGATGCTTGACGGGTCTTAACCAAGCTTCCATTAGTGACAAGTTGGGAGAGAGAATGTGTTGGCATTATTGAGCTGACACTTCGCTGAGCCACAGTGTAAACAAATGTTTTTATTAATAAAGTAGGTTGATTTTATTAATACAAAATATAGGGTTACTTATGGTTGTATACACATACAGCCATATTTTTGCTACGCAACACTTAAGAGATATTTTTCCATAGACAGTCCGGCACAGTGCCAGAGAACTTTAAGCCCTGAAGAAGAGAAGAAACACCCAAGCCTAAAAAGATGGGAAGGAAATGAGTAAAGACCAGACGCAAAATAAATTCCACCTCAACACTTTGATCTGTTCTGATTTTTTTATTTTATGATTTTTTTCCATCATAAAGCCCAGAGGACTCTTTAAAAATCCAGTAGAGAGCTCTAAAGGCTTATTTATTGAAAAATAATCTTGTACCCTTTATCTTTGTCCTCTGTCCTACCCCTCTCTCTTTTTGCGAACAGAGATGATTGACCGATGTTGCCTCAGACTTGGGGTTCAGTCTGATAAATGACTCTGCCCATCATTGGAGAAGGGGAGAAAAATTGAGGGAGAAAACCTGGTTGTCCATCATCCTTTGTCCAAGTGCAGAGAGGAGATATATATTGACCCGAGGTTGCCTTCTTCAAGACAAGATATTTGAAGACTCTGTCATGGAATGACACTATAGTCCCGATGTTGAGTTTATCTGGAGTCACACGTTTCTTTAAGTGTACATGTTTAAACTTAGTGAAATGTGTGTGTCATATCACTGGTCAACATCTTGTAGAAACTATTATCCTGTAGTCTGAGTGTTAATGTGAAAGGTTGTTGGTATGGTGAGTGGTAACAAAGGCCCTTGCCCCTGGGTGTAAAAACACCTGGTATCACTGGAGCCCTGTTCTAGGAAGTCTTACAGCTTTTCATCTCCAGCAAGATACAGTATAAGAGCTGTTTTCACAAAAACAGTCAACCAAAATACCCACCTACAACCTGGCAGCTATTCAGGCTTACTTTCAGCTCTTCAAATCCATGCATGCCTGTTTCTCATCATCCTACATTTACTGTTTTGGGGGGAAGCTGCCTCTCTGCACTATCAGGTAATTTGTCAAAGCTCTACATCAGTTCTGGCCTGTGGGTGCCCTTTTTCCCCACCAATCTGTCTCTAATTCTTTTGTGTCTGTCCTGCATGTGCCCCATCACTATAGGCAGTCTCTGCAGAGCGCCACTTGGCCGTGGCGGAAGTCCCTGCAGGGGCAAAGACGTCTGTATTTAGGGGAGTGTCCTGCACAGCTGAAGAGGAGGGGTTCCCGCTGGAGACCGCACTCCCGCCGCACCACCGAGAACGCTGGAAGGATGTGGTTGATCTCAGAGTCTACCACCTCGCACTGCACCTCCAACCTGAGGGGTGAAACAGAGGAGCAGAGGTCTGTAAACATGCTAATATTTTGTTGGCGTGTTCTACAAAAGATAACTTTCAAATAAATACAAGTAATAAAAGTTATTTTTATTTGCAAAAGTAACAGAAAAGTGGAACTGGCATAACCTCAAAATTTAAGACGGGAAAAGAGAGAGATTTCATCACTTTCATCACACTACAGATGCCAATTTAAAAAGAGAGCGAAGGAATTTTAATGGAGAAGTGACAAGGAAGTTGGAAAAACTGCGAGGCAGATTTGAGACGTCAGTGTGAGAAAGATAACTTGTGTCAGAGAACAGACCTGAGCTACGAGGGGGAGAAACGGAGCAGAAATAAAAGGAGAGCGACACTGTAAAGACAGACAGAAAAGAAGCAAACACAAAAGATACTTGGAGGATGAAACATGAGCAAAGAATAAGAGGTGAAGCAGTCAGGAGGGGGATGTTAGGAGGAAAGACTCACACACTGGCTTTCAGTCTCAAAGCTCCGGTAAAGGCAGCGTCTGAAATTTCTAGTTCAACTGCCTGCAGCTTGTACAGTAAACTAAATAAATACATGGTGAGATGCAACCTCACCTGTTCTCAGTATCAGCTAATATAAGAGAAATTATCCATACCGGCAGTGCAGAAATACTGTGGTGGGTTTAGATGTGATCACATTGTGTAGATGAATTTGAATGAGCATTTGAGATACAGAGCCATTGTTTTTCTTTGAGGGGATCTTGATTTTTTGTGTTGTGATATCTAAAAATAGCTTTCATTTGTATATATATTTTTCTTTAGATCATATGTAGACATGATCAACCACAGATTGTCTTCTTCAGTTGGTGGTGTTCCTGGGTAAAGAAAGGTTGCAACTCAGCAACTCTGTATTTATGCAGCTTTCAGCCAGGTGGACCCCTTTACTTTAGGCTGACTTACCCGCGCAGGGCCTCCTTGTTGTTGATGAAGCGGAAGTGAGCAGGCTCACAGATGAAACCAGCTGAATGGCACGCCTCCACACAGGACTGGCCCTCTTGAGATACGAGCAGCCTGAGGGAGCTGAGAGGCGGCCAGGCAGGGGGAGCCATCACACTGGACAACCAGCCAAGGGCTGTGGAATTGGACAGGGGCACAAACAGAGGTCCTGTAATCCTGCTGCCACCAGCAGACCCGTGTCTGGAGAGGTTGGCTGGAATGAAGGGAGGCTCTGGGGCACAGAAGTCCTGGAGGTGAAAGATATGTGAGCATTAGTGCGCAATCATATTGAGGAAGACTGTTGGAGGAATAACTAATATTGTGTCTTTTAGGGCTGACCCCCAACAGTCGAAGATTCGATGCTTCGATGGGCGGAGACTGATTTGACTGTCAATCTCACAGTCGAAGCTTCGCAGCGAAACAAGGATCATGCCATTTTGGCCATATGGGGGTGCTCAACGTCCGATTTTACATAGAACTACCAGTTTTCTCCCAATAAGTTAATATACAGCCTATTACAATATACAATTCAACGTTTAATAATAAATTAACATGTAAAAATAATAAAACTTTCAATAAATGTTTTTAAAAGTGCGTAAATAAATCCAAACTTGTAACCCTAACCCTGGGTCGTCGTGCGCATGTGTAGATGTAGCGTGTGTGTAGTGGCAGAAGAGGAACATTTGCTGAAGAGACCGAGCCCCAGCTTCACTGGTGTTGTGCCAAGTTGTCCGAACCTCGCAAGACTTTCGGATAATTTATCACCGTTGATGAACCACACAAAGAATATAATATCGTTTTTAAATAGCCGGCTATTTGATATAGACCCGCGAGGAACCGCGACGTGCATGCAGTTGTCTGCAGCACGTCATGCATGCAAAACTCACACAAGACTGGTGAATGAAAGGCGAGAGAGGGAGAGAGAGAAAAGGGTCTTCAAAAAGCCTCTGTTTAGCTGGAAATGTACAGTGTAAGTTGAATGAATAGAGACTGCAGCTCTGCAGCTTCTCAAGATTAAAGCAGAGCTACCGTGTGTAAACCCCCCTGGCTCGCAAAAACACACATCATTCGACTATCAGTTGACTATAGGCAGGACTTGACGATTCTGATTCGACTATGTAAATCCTTAGTCGGGGACAGCCCTAGTGTCTTTTATTATGTTTACAGGCAGAATAGCAATGCAGCTCGGTAAAAAGCATTTTAAACAATAAGTCTCTCTTAAAATAATACTCAAATGGCCATGTGAACATTAAAACTGTTTTTTTCTTGCTGTAATCATTCCTCTTTGTAGTTCATACTGGCCATTAAACGATCCTTTCATAATGCAAATTTAATGCAGTCCTTGATTTTTTTCCGTGTTTTGTATTTTGACTGGGCGGTAAGAGGACACTACTCCAAGTATATTTGTATAGCACCTTTCAACAAGGCAATTCAAAGAGTGGTGCTGTATTTCACATAGCAACAATATGCTTGACAAAGCAGTGAATAACAACATGTAAAAACACCAAAGAAAGTGTTAAAAGAAGGTGATAATTTAGCAAAGCCTTAGCTGCTATGTATTTGTGAAATAAAGTGAAATAAAAGAAGAAAGCACAAAGATTGACCAACTGTATGCATTGATCTCTATGTTAAAACTTGTGGTAAACGGCAATCTAATTTAAGTTTCCCCTGTTTCTCTTTCGACAGTATAAATGCCATACGGGAGGTTTCTGTGTCCAAACCAGTTGCCATTCAGGAGCAGACACAGGTTGCTGTGAGACTGTGCAGTTTGTCTGACATCTAGTGTGGGATTATTAAAAAAATCTTTCTTTCATCACAGTACTCCATCATCACCGTCATGCTCACACTTCTGCTCTGTCTCCTTACTCATACCTCCTCATTAGTGTCAGAAGACCTTCTGCTTTACAGCTGGAGGGCAGATATGTGGTTGGTAATGAGAGTTAGCATGTACATTAATCTCAAGTCTACATACATGAATACACTGGAGAGACAGACACACACACACACACAGTGTTCTGGGTGTTGAATGCACACAGTGATGAAATATTGAGCAGAGTGGGGAGTTTGAGAGATGGTGAAAAGGGTGTATGTGTGAGAGAGAGGGAGGGACGACGGCTAAAAGACATAATCTCCGCATGTGTGTGTTTGGTTCAGCGCTCTGTGTACATTTGTCTCGACATGGACTGAACCTCACCTGATGCTGTATGTAGGAATGTACTCTCTCCAGCATCCCCTCACAGGTGTATTCATAAGGCAGATATGGCTCAACCTGAAAATTACACAAAAACACAGTCCTCACCCCATTATTTATTTCCACATTATTTTGCACCCATTAAAGTACTTTTTTTTTTAGCTGTTATTTTATTGTTCGCACTAATTGCAATAAATTGTCTCTTCTCCTTGTTAATTTCAGCAGATGAATGTTTCCATTGTCAGATTTCTGCGAGGCCTAGTCATAGTGTGTCACTGCTTGGAAACTCATTAGGTTTTATTTGCATACCAATAGATCATCCCATGCGGTGATGTGCCGGTTTTATAACTAAAGCAAACTTTTGATGGGCCTAATTAGAGATGAGCTAGAAACCCTATATACACTGCTCAAAAAATAAAGAAATAAGGCAATGCTTAATCACCACAGTATAACATCAATGATTGTTCTCTAGTTTTGCTTGTGTCCTTGTCACTACTGGTAGCATGAGGTGGTACCTGCAGCCCATTCAGTTTGCACAGGTAATCCAGCTCCTCCAGGATGGCACATCCATACATGCCCTCACAAGAAGTCTCCTAGCAGTCTCAAGAGCATGGAGGGGATATCAGGAGACGGGCCGTTACATGAGAAGCGCTGGACAGAGCCGTATGAAGGCATCAATCCAGCAGCAGGACCGGAATCTGCTCCTTTGTGCAACGAGGAATAGGAGGAGCACTGTCAGAGTTCTACAAAACGAACACTAGTGGGCTACTGGTGTCCATGTGTCGTACTAGCCAATGGTACTCTGACTGCTGTTAGGTACTGGAATGAAACCCTTAGAGCCATTGTTAGACCTTACACTGGTGCAGTGGGCCCCAGGTTCCTCCTGGTGCAGGACAATATCCGGCCTCGTGGACAGAATGTGTGTAGGCAGTTCCTGGATGACGAA
>NW_025742306.1:7314-8243 GCF_021292245.1 Micropterus dolomieu | reverse complement strand
CAGCCAATATGGTGTTGACACGTGCCGGAGACAATTGTGCCCGCATCGTTGTCGAATCCCATACTACCCCTAGGAACGTAGTCCGTTGGGTGGGCGCCAGCACACTCTTCTTTGCGTTGAGCCTCAGCCCTAAACGCCGCAGATGAGCCAGAACGACATCTTGATGCCGAACCGCCAACTCTCGAGACTGGGCTAGGATGAGCCGAAGGCGAACCTCAGGAACTTCCTGTGAGAAGGACGGATGGAGACGTGGAATTAGGCGTCCTTTAGATCTATCGTGACGAACCAATCCTCGGATTGGATGTGCGTCACGATGGTGGGGATGATGAGCATCTTAAACCTGAATCTCCCCAGAGACCGGTTAGAACCCGCAGATCCAAAATAGGGCGCAGCCCTCCGTCCTTCTTGGGGACTATGAAGTACCGGCTGTAGAACGGGCGTCTCTGTCTGGGGGGGAGACACGTTCCACGGCCCCTTTCCTCAGCAGAGTAAGAACTTCCTGTCCCAACACCGGACCTTGCTCCGGGCAGACCACAGTCCAAACCACCCCGTTGAATTTTGGAGGGCGGGTTTTGAACTGTAGTCGAAACCCATCTATGGCAGTGCGCAGGACCCACGGAGAAATGTTCGTCAGGCTCCGCCCCTCGGGGCTGGTGGTCGGTGTCTCGTGTGATCTTCTGGTGGACCCCTGAAGCCCCAGAACGGCAGGGGAGAGCCGCTGAAGATCCACGGTGAGTGAGTCTGAACGCCGCCTGACTGCAGACCCTCGGGGCAGGCAGTACGGCGTGGACTCGATGGTGGCAGGTGCGTCCTGAACGTGTAAACGGCGGGATAACATCACCCGGAGGGGACCTCGATCGGCCTCCGGGGCGGGGGGGGGGGGGGGGGGGGGGGGGGGGGGGGGGGGGGGGGGGGGGGGGGGGGGGGGA
>NW_025742306.1:0-7294 GCF_021292245.1 Micropterus dolomieu | reverse complement strand
CAAAGTCTGCCAACGGAACCAGCCCCGCGGGGCTGGTGGTCGGTGTCTCGTGTGATCTTCTGGTGGACCCCTGAAGCCCCAGAACGGCAGGGGAGAGCCGCCGAAGATCCACGGTGAGTGAGTCTGAATGCCGCCTGACTGCAGACCCTCGGGGCAGGCAGTACGGCGTGGACTCGATGGTGGCAGGTGCGTCCTGAACGTGTAAACGGCGGGATAACATCACCCGTTGCCACGGCGGAGGGGACCTCGATCGGCCTCCGGGGTGCGGGAGGGGAGAAAGACTCCCCTACCCCGGTCCTACCTCCGCCAGATCTTCCTCAGAGGGACCCCCCCTCTGAACCATCTCCTGTAGCAGGTCGGCTTGGTAGGCTTGAAGCACTGCCATGGTGTGCAAGCTCACACCTGCCTGGCCCGCTGCCATGTACGCCTTCCCCACGAGCGTAGATGTGGTGCAACATGGCTTGGAGGGTAACG
Organism: Micropterus dolomieu; assembly: GCF_021292245.1. NCBI lineage: Eukaryota > Metazoa > Chordata > Actinopteri > Centrarchiformes > Centrarchidae > Micropterus > Micropterus dolomieu. The sequence goes on along the minus strand of NW_025742306.1, from coordinate 6,820 downwards.
CCGGCTTCTCCAGGGAGGACGCAAGTCGAGGGGAGAGATAGCTCGCAAGCGCATCCTCCACCCGAGGCATCCTCCCATAACCACAGTCCCTAACCCCCATCACATTACTGTAGTTCAGTGATAGGGGTGTGGAAAGCCGTGTAGAGAAGGGTCTGCCCCATGATTACTCAGTTCATCATGTAAATCAGGAAAGAATGTGGGGAGCCAGCAGATGAAGGTCGGGAAAAAGCCTCGGGCATCCCGAAATCCTCCGACATCGCTGTGAACTCCATGGGTGAAGCCGCAAGGGCCGCCTCAGCGGCCGCATGGCCCACACCACGGGGAGAACACATCCGGCCATCCTTGGAAAAGAGAGCCATGCTGTACCTCAGTACCCGCACGGAAAGGGCTTCGCAACGGGCGCAAACAGCCCCCTCAAGAGCTGCCCGGGCGTGCTCCATCCCCAAACATGAGACACACATCTCATGAGAATCTCCATCCGTGATGTACCGAGGGCAAGAAAAAACACACCTTCTGTACATCTGGTTGCCGGACATGCTGGTAGACTTCTTCTTCAGGTAAGACACACTGCATACATTCATTTTAATATAAAACCTAATTGCTCTAATTCCATTTATGATTCCATTAACTCTGATCTTGTTTTTTCTCCCCATCAGTTGATGTCTGGTCTTGATTGTACCAACGCCTCAGCCTTGAACCAAAACTGTATGTGATTTTCTTCAGATGCAGTCAAACCAGAGGGGACTCACCTGGATCGGAACAAAGAAAAGCCACTGAAGTAGTCCAGTGTAGAACAAGAGAAGGTGGAGGAAGTGGACACATTTACCTTCAAGGAATGTTTTCATATTTAGTTTTTATCAGCAGCAGCATGTATTTTCACCTGTGCAGGTACATCACATACGCTCAATATAAGATAAGATAAGAAAACCTTTATTTGTCCCACAGTGGGGAAATTGCGGTTACAAAACAAAGTTACTGTATATTAAATAAGACTAAAATGGACTATGCCTTATACAGTACAGTCTCCTGCGGCATAAATAAATACTGGTAATATAAAAGTATTGTAGAAGGGCAATGCACAAGTCAGATATAGCAAACATATTTAGATATAGCAAACGTATTTCAGTATTCAAAATGTTATTTAAAGTTTTAATGTGATAAATTCCTTTTAAGAAATACTATTTTCACATCACACCTGTCCTGGTAATGAAAGCCAAAAAGGTCTGTTCAAAGCACGACACGTCAAACTGGAAGCGAAGTATTTCTGAGCATGTACAGTCTGTATAAATACTTAAATCAAACAGAAGCCCAGCTCTGTCACACTTTGCTAGTTGTATAATTTTCAATGTGTTGCAGTGGCTGATTGAAATAAACAGCCAGCTTCCACAACAACTCTGCAGTTTGATCATCATTTCAGTTTCCTCTCACTGCTGCAGAGGGCGACAGTGTGCAGGAAGTTTTGGATTTTAGCTTTAAACAAACTCTTTGTGTTTATTATTCAGAATGAATTTTGTATTTATCGGTAATGAACATAAATTAAATTCCTAAAAACAGGTTCAACAAGGCTCATTGATGCATGTGGGGAGCCATGTCATCTGCTGGTGTTGGTCCACTGTGCTTTATTAAGTCCAGAGTCAGCGCAGCCGTCTACCAGGACATTTTAGAGCACTTTATGCTTCCTTCAGCAGACGAGCTTTATGGAGATGCTGACTTCATTTTCCAGCAGTGTGGGCACCTGCCCACACTGCTGGAAAAGTACCAAAACCTGGTTCAATGACCATGGGATTACTGTGCTTGATTGGCCAGCAAACTGGCCTGACCTGAAGCCCATAGAGAATCTATTGGGCATTGCCTAGATAAAGATGAAAGACATGAGACTGAACAATGCAGTGGAGCTGAAGGCCGCTATTGAAGCATCCTGGTCTTCCATAACACCTCAGCAGTGCCACAGGCTGATGGCATCCATGCCACGCCGCATTGAGGCAGTAATTCATGCAAAAGGGGCCCATACCAAGTACTGAGTACATATGCATGATTATACTTTTCAGAGGGCTGACATTTCTGTATTTAAACTTTATTGATTTCATGTAATATTCTAATTTTCTGAAATTTTGAATTTGGGGTTTTCATAAGCTGTACGCAATAATCATCGAAATTATATCAAAGGCTTGAAATATCTCACTTTGCGTGTAATGAGTCTATATAATAGATTAGTTTCACCTTTTCAGTTGAATTACTGAAATAAATGAACTTTTGTACGATATGCTAGAGTTTCACCTGTACATCTGCACCCACCCACACCAAAGCTCGTAACAAAGGTCAACATAATCAAAAGAGTCAAACAGTTTTAAAAAGTTTGATAAAATATACAGATATTTTGATAAAAAAGTTTATCAAATAACCATGAAAGAAGTAAAAATTTAACTCAAACAAAATAACAGGTCTGATGTGCTGGCCAAAACCAACAAAAGAAAGGGAAACCTGCAGACCAGCCCACAAAGGGCCGTAGGATCGGGAGGCTTCCCCTCTACCCTAAACCAATCTATAAATAAACAAAGTCAAACAAATAAAGTCACAAAAACTAAACTAACAGTTCCATCAAATATGAGAAAAACAACAATCAAAAGAACACAAATCTGCAGCAGTCCCAGTCAGTCTGCTGCTGCCATGCTGGAAGGTGGACAAGAGAGAGAGAGAGAGAAGCGCCAAGCCCCCTCTGATTGGTTTCCTCCTGTATTTCCTCTTCTTCTTCTCTACTTGCATGTTTCCCTTGCCACAACTTCCTCCAGCTTTGTGTCAAGGTCTGCCCAGATGCTCCCCCTACTCTGTCTCTGATTGGCTAATATTAACCCTTACTCCACCCTAACCTAAACCTTAACCAACCTTATCAACAGAGGCAACGAGAACAAACCAATCAGAGTTGTCAGAAAGCTGGTGGGGGAAAGAATGACACTTTCCTCCTCTATGCATCTAAGGTGGGAGGGACTAAGACACAATGAAACGAAATAAATGAGAGAAACGTGGATGCAGTTAAGAGAGCTGAGATGGACCCTATGACGGGAGGCATGGTATGGAATCAAGGATGCACAACCTGAGAAATTGGAAAAACCTACAGTCCTCAGCTGTCGGCAACAGTAACTATAAACAATATACAACTTAGCTCTCTCAACACTAAGGTAAAGAAATCGATAAACAAGAGTTTCACTTTCAGTTTACACAATTGACTTATCATCATGCTGTGCAGGCAAGTGAACACATAGACATCAAAAGGGGCTTCAGCACCTGCCCTTTTTCTTCTTCAAGAGAAAGTGCCCTTTGTTCTGGGATGCTTTTTTTTTTTTAATAAATGAATATACAGTATATTTATTCCTGTTTGCAACAGATAAATAGGCTATCAGGTCGGAAGATGAGACTTTGGAGTACCGATATCTCTCTCTCTCTCTCACCTCCTATGTCTTGCTAACGCATGACTCATGAGCTGAGCTACTGTAATAAGTTAGCTGAAGTTTAGCTAAGGCAATATCTCATGGCCTTACAAAAAGTTTTTAAATAACATTTATTTTAATTATGCCTGCAGCCCAATGCCACAGTTTAGTGTTAAGATTCATGTGAAGTATTATGTATTCTAATAACACCAAAAGAATTGAAACGATTTATTGCCTTGTGAAAAATAAACAAATTATTAATGAAACTATGTAATAAATATATACTTGAAACTAGTAGCATAGAAAACATGCACATTGTGGCATAGTTTGCGTTTCTGTCGCCTGCTCCTGTGGTAAACCTAGTGAATACTAAAGAAGACTGTGGTCTCTGTGTGAAGTAATTATTTTGTAGAAGAGAAAAAAGGTTGTTGATTTAATATATTTGTCTTGTTTTAAAAAATGCCCTTTTTTTCCATTTGAGCCCCTGCCCACCTAAATGTCTGTGCACGTCCCTGATACTGTTGTTCTGGGGCTGTAAAGAAACTGCACCTGGGTTCTTGTATAAAGTAAAAAAAGGTGTGATTAAAACATGCTATGTTAATTTTTCACCCCTCAAACTGTCTTCTCAAGAAAAGTGTTCGAGGCACTACCAGGCCACAAAAGTACTGTAATTTAATAATAATAAACTTTATTTCAAGGAGTTAATGCATCATTTGCAAAACAACAGTAAAAATCATGTCTTCATTGCAACCGTGCATATTAATGATGTGAAGAGGAAGAAAGTCAGGGCGGCCTTTAACACTTCAATGTCTATTTTAACACAAGAGTACCAAGCACAGAGACAGACTGTCTTCAAAGACAGCATCTTCCCTTTTTCATTACAAATGTTTTTAGTGACTAACTGACATACAGGACTTCTCATGTATCTGATCTACCTGCTGATTTAACAGACGTGAGGAGCAGCTATGAGTTTAACAGCAGCAGCGAGTGGATTTGTTGTCTTCCTTCTCTCTGTACAAGGTACTGGACATATTTATGTTGTGTTAGCACACTTCAGAAAATCAGAGGAAGATGTTTTTTTGTTTTATATAATACGATTTGATGTGTGAGGTTATACAATGTGGTGCGACCCCTGCAACACCAGACATTCAGTTCTCTTTCTTTAAATTGAACTCTTTACAAGACGTCCAACAGAGAGTGTGAGTCAGTGTCATGTCTTTTATGTCAAAGGAAATGAATTACCGTAGGAGTTGAAAGGTGAATAACAAAACTTAAAGTTAAAGAATCTGCAGTTTCCCTCAGCTTTACAGATCTGTTTTGTTTCACTATCATGGTCTCAACAGCCTTGTTTCCATCATCTACAGCTGATTTCAGTGAAAAGGCTCTAAAAACACCCTGTACACTACCTGCCTAGTACTAAATGACTAGCTGGTGACCATAGCTAATGGCTAGCTGCTAACGAGCCAGACGTTTTCCTACTTCCCCACCTACAAACACCGACCAAGCTGGGTGTGCTGCTGCATGGAAAGGAACTCATGACCTCAGTCTGTACATTTGTTTTTACTTAAGAAGCTAAAAATACAATTAGGTTTGAGTGTTTAATCAAATCCATTATAATATAGCATAATAAAGTATTCCTGATATTCTTGAATATGTCAAAGATCACTGATGTTGCAAATTCAGATATCTTGTTTTGACAAGTTCACAAACTGAATTGTATTTATTTGTGTTGACTTTAAAATGTATTTGATCCATATGTATCTTGAACACAGGTATAACTTTAAATTTCACCAAGGTACTATTTCTCTCTCCAATAATAAGTGTTTTTTTATTTACATACCACAGTAGCTGTCCACACCTCACTGTTCTGCATTTCTCTACAGTTTCCATTCACACTCTGCAGCAGCCGACCACAGACAGGAAAGCAACTCAGCAAAGCAGACTCCTTTTTTCATGTAGCCTATCACACCCCTCTAATATTTAATGTTCCGCTTTTTTATCCTGTTCAGTAAATACACAGTTTCAGTACATCGTTGTTCCTTCACCGGTACAGATACTTTTTATGAGTATCATCAGAGTAAAATGTGTCAATATCTGTTTTGTTATAAACTATAAATATATGAATCTTTTTTTAAAAAATCAATTACTATTTTCTGAAGCTCTCTGAAGCTCAATTCTGAGGCTGTTCAGTAAATGGTTTTCTAATAAATATAGCAAGTTCTGATTTCAGGCTTAAATAACTTCCAGTTAATACCGCCCACTTATAGATTAAGCCCCGCCCATTCTGAGCACAGATACAGAAGATTTGGTGTTCTTGCTCACCCCTGCTAATTATACACTGCAGATAAGTCATATATTCAAATTCCAACCAAAATATAGACACTTCTGTGGTAAACAAGACTAGTGCCACCGGTGGAAAGGGTTCCAGACAACGGCCTTAAGGCCATTTCAGAAAGGAGGTGACATCTGCTGCTATTTTGAACTTTGACTGTGGCGTGCACAGGCACACCAGCAAACTTTCCTGCCCCGTCACAAGTCATTGAAGATAATAGCGCAGTGGTGCTGTTGTTGTGGTCTGTCTTCAAGGCCCTATAGATGTACACTGAAACTAATTTGGAATTGAAATACCTTAACTTGAAATGGAAAGTAGTGTTAAGTTAGAGTAACTCACACTTGTTCATTTAAATAACATTGGGACAACTAAAACTTGTAATTATGTATGTAATTATATTCACTTTGTGAACTTAAATTTATGAGTTGAAACAAAGGCAATCTTCAAGTTGAGTTATCTGAACTTAAAAATGTGAGTTGAAAGGGTGTAGAATTGTATGTTTGTTAGACAAGTGAAAGCAAGTTTCCTTGAATGGACAATGTAATATAGATAGTTGTTTTAACTCACAGTATTAAGTTCAAACAATAAATTATCATTAATTAAACAAATTGTATAACGTAACATCATGAGTTGAAACAAAGCTTTTCTTAAAGTTGAATTTACTCACATTTTTAAGGCAGCAATTGAACTTAAGTTTTTAAGTTGAACCACCTAGATAATTTTTACAGTGTGGAACTAGCTCAACTAAATGGAAGCAGGATTATAGAAAACTACTGTTCTGATTTACACCCTTCAACTTGGTGGAAGGATGTAGCATGGACCAAGGAAGAACCCGTTCAATTTCAGAGGGGATCTGAATCTGATACACAAATTATTTTTCAGAGCCCTGACAACCCCCTTAATGTTCCACCCCTGAGAATGGGGAAGACTATCATGAGAGTGAAAAGAGATGTTTCTTCAGCGACAACTTTTACTCTAATGATTCTTGTACAAAAAAGCAGTTTATACAATTTTACAGGAAATTCCCAGGTGCAGAGAATGCACACACTTCTTCACTGATACA
>NW_025742305.1:0-5172 GCF_021292245.1 Micropterus dolomieu | reverse complement strand
ATTTAAAAACAGCATCAGAGAACTGTCAACATTATTTCAAACTGAGGTTAAAAGACAATTTGAGCCATTTTAGAAGATCAGAGATTTGGAAACATTTTTATCTTCATTCACACTATTCAAAATAATTTTAACTCAACTTCTAAACAGTTTAAAATGCAGAATTAAAGGCTGAATCATTTTTAAAGTACGAGTGTTGTTCTTTAATCTTTGCTGCAGTTCAAGCTGTTCACATTTCACAAATTAAATGGAACGTTTAAAGAGAAGTTCAGTAAAGCTGCTTTGAGTTCAGCTTCATGGTTAAACAGGAGAAACGAACAATAAGATTGAGTCTTTAAAGTGATTTAGATCAGTCCAGAGGAAATTTATATCTACTACAAATGTTCAGACACAGAAATTAAAACCTTTGCTGATGATACGATATTTAATATTTGTGCAGAAACTTACTTCCAAACTCCAGTCTGGTTCCTCCACCAAAAGTCAACCACAGTGATACAAACTGATTGAGTCGTCGTACAAAAACCTCTCACTGTAGAGAGACACGGCTCTCTGACTTTGAACACAACAAACTCAACAAAAACACTTCCTGTTTTTAAAAGAATGAACTATTTCATGTTATATTTATCAAACAGTGACACAGTTGTTGAGAATGAATCCCATTTTTACGTATATATTGTTCCATTGGTGTGAAAGTCAAATTGATCCCTCTAGAATGAAATGAAAGCAGACAGAAGATGTTGTAAAAGAAAATCCTTCTGCAGTCATCAAAGCAAATGTCCATAAAAATGATCACTGACACATTCCTAATCAATCCTCTGGTAAACATATTGATCCATTGAGAAGCAGCATCATCAGAGTAATCCAAGTCCCTGTTGGAGTCAGTCAGAGCATTTCCATAGAGAGCCACTTTGCATCAGCAGCACCATGCTCCAGTGCTCTGGGAGACTTTATAGTCCTGAGAGTTGAACACTGGATGACTGACAGCTGTCCTTCATGACAACAGAAGCCACAGAAATCCTCCTCATCAAAAACATGACTTTGGTCTCCGTCCTCATCTGGACTCTCCTCTGCTTCACTCAGGGTGAGGAAAATCATTTTTCTGTGATGTGAAAATCATTTGGAGTGTAGCTGAGTTTCACCTCACCATCTCATGTCCAGTGTTTCTTCTCTCTCCTCAGGGTCTGTTGGACAAAATCTTGTCGTGACTCAGCAGCCAGCAGCCAAATCAGTGCAGCTGGGTCAGACTGTCTCTATTGACTGTAAGTCCAGTCCAGCAGCTGGTCACTCCTCTGGTTCACAATACTACCTGTCCTGGTATCGTCAGAAAACTGGAGAAGCTCCTAAACTTCTGATCTACAGAACATCAGACAGATTTTCTGGAATCTCCTCCAGATTCAGTGGAAGTGGAGCAGGGAATGGAGTTGACTTCACTCTGACCATCAGTGGAGTTCAGGCTGAAGATGCAGCAGTTTACTACTGTCTGAGTCATAAATGGATCAACAGTCAAGCTGTGTTCACACAGTGAAAAAGTGTCGTACAAAAACCTCCCTCAGTCAGACTGAACAGAAACTGAACTGACTGCTGCAGCTGGAAGCTACTGCAGAGACTGATACAGTTCACTGAGGACACACACACACACACACACACACACAAACACACACACACACACACACACACACCAGGGCTGGACTGGCCATCGGGCATTTCGGGCATTTGCCCGATGGGCCGACGTGCTTTGTGGGCCGGTACATACTTTAATTAATTATTTTTTTTTATTTTTTTTAATTAATTAATCTTTTTTGTCTGAACGGCCTATAAAACTCGCACATCGGGCATTTTCTTCTTTTGTGGGCCGACGTTTTTTTTGTTTTTGTTTTTGCAACGGTATAAACTATTAAAGTTGGTGGATTGGCCAATTGGTCATGATCGACTCTGGGCTGGACCAATTATAGCCGAGGAGGTCAGATGCACCCTCCCCCTTCAACGGATCAGCAATGAGCAATCACATATTATTGCTGCTGAACAAAAATGGAGAACAAAAAACGTAAAGGAGGCGCCGAAAAAATTAGGGCCAAAAAGAAACTAGCCCTTCAGGCAGATGCTGCCAAATGTGCTAAAATATCACAGTTGTTTGGTGGTGGCTATAGTGGAGCTTCCACTTCAGTAAAATTAGCAAGTGATGGAGGCCAGCAGGTTGAAGAGGGAAAGGGGAAGCAGGAGGAGGAGAGACCCGAGGCGGCCGCCGGGCCAAGTGGCAGAACTGAACTTGAGATAAGAAGTTATGAGCTGCAGTCTATATCTGGGTCAGATTATAAACCAAGGTTAGGTGCAGCCTCTCTCAACCCGTAAATAAATGCATCCATCGATGATCCGGTTCTAATCCGCGCTCATATAGTTTTTTTCTCTCTCTCATCAAAACCGAATATGTTCATCAGTGGTACAGACAGTCTACATCAAGCAGAGACACGTTTGTGTGCATTTTATTTTGTGATTTCACCGGAACGAATAGAGTCTCCGACTGCGATGAGGCGCGCGTCCGAGTGAAGAATGTGCGCGAGCCACAATGAGTAACACAATATTAACAATCTAGTAACTATTATTAACTAACAAGAAACTCTGATTAACTAGTAAGTAATAGCGCACAGGTGAAAGTGGCACTTCACTATTAATTAACTAATCAATAACTATTTTTTTAATACTACTGAAAAACCACTAAATCTGTCATTTATTAATTTTAATATTCATTAATGATCATGTCTCACCTCTAGTCTTCTCTGTCTTAATTTCAGGTTTCCACCATGTGTTGTAGATAGTTCAGGAGGAGGTTAACTTGACCAAGCAGTCTTTTGTTTTCCGCTAATTACTGTTTAGAATACCAGAATAGGGAGGATGATGTAGGTTTAAGTTTATTAGATTGATACATATATACCAACAAGACAGTGTACATCGCTGTCAGAACAGCGTTTGTTTTCATTCAAAGGCTTTATGGCTTTGCCAATAATACTTGGTGGGCCGGTCTCGTCAAAATGCCCGGGCCGATTTTTTGTCCCAGTCCAGCCCTGACACACACACAGATGATTTGTGATGCTCATTGCGTCTCCACCAGTTTTCCTCCTGAAGTTCAAACAGTCCTCCTCAACAAGCTGAAAGTTTCCTCAGATGAAGAGAACAGTTCCAGTGAAGAAGCCCAGTCAGACCATTAAAACCACAACAGCAGCAGAGTCAGCTCCACTGATGTAGAGACACAAACCAAATTCACAATATATCAAACATCAACGTCCACACATCACACTGAAATCTCAGGACACTGAAGCTCCATATCTGCAATGCAACAAATGTTTTCTGTGGCAGAAACACTGACGCTCAGAAACATAATGCATTCTGGGCCACAGTTCATACAGTACATGTCACTGAACAACCTGTTTGTGGACCAAATGCCTCAGATGTCACCTCACACTTCAGATTTATAAACTCATCATAACAGATGGAATAAAGGAATAAAGAAACTATTTCGGTTCAGCCAACTAATAACTTCTGAGATTTGATCTCATTAAAAGTGTCTACTTAGATTTATTACCTATCATTTAAAATGTTCACACCTGATTTTACTGCCACGCTGGCTGATTCATTATGTGCCTGTCTGCCTGAAATGTGCACTGACATTAGTGAAACGCTCTGTAGTGCTGCACAAGTCCAAATGACAAACAAATGAGATTTTGGCTTTTTTCCCCTCTGAATTGTACAAACTCTGTGGAAAGTTGGACGTGATTTATTCTTGTATCTTAACTGTAATGAGGCTTCAGAGGAGGGCTATTCATGAAGGTACAAATATAACTTTTCAAGAAAATAAAACAGTAAATGTAATGCTCTGTATTTGTATAGCACCTTTCTAGTCTTTGCGACCACTCATTGCTTTGACACTACATCACATTCACCATTCACTCACATTCACACAATGGTGGAACAGCCACCAGGGGCAATTCAGGGTTCAGTATCTTGTCCAACATCGACATGAAGCCTGGAGGAGCCGGGGATTGAACCGCTGAACTTCGCATTAACGAGCAACCCGCTCTACCCCCTGAGCCACAGCCGCCCCTATAGTCTTTAATAACATTGTAAAACTGGAAAGGACCACAGTTTAGATCAGAAATTTAAAAGTTTGAAATAACAGGAAGCAATAATGCTGATTACTTGTCAGGAATCTGGCTGGACCCAAAAGTAGATTGAAACAAACAGGTCAGGTTTAAGGAGGTTTATTAAACAGGCAGGTTAGAATGTGAGTTCAGGGAGCAGGCAGGTGGGTGGGGCTGGGGTTTTGGGTGAAGGTCCAGGGTTTCTTGAGTCATTGTGAGCTGGCAGATTAATGAGGCACATGCCAGGGAGAGATGATCCAGAACAAATTGTAGCTGATTGTGAAGGCCGGCTGGCAGGTCTGGTGACAACAGCAGAGGTTAGTAAAGGCTGGCAAGCAAAAGCTCAGAGTTACTGGTGTCTGGCAAGTAAGTTGGTAATAGTAAGTTGTGGTAGACATACAAGTATGACTTAACGATACAGCAGGGACTGGATGTGATGCCTGGGTCTTTGAAGGGAGGCTGAATGAGTAGATGATGGTCAGGTGTGTTGAAACTGATTGCAGTCAGGTGAGGAGACGACACCAAACCAGGAAGGCCAAAAGCAACGGAGCAAGATGATCAGACAGACAAAAACCAAAACACACCACATTCACCCAAAGATTAAAACTAACTGAAAGCACACTCACTCCCACACCAGCTGTCACGTGCAGGAGTCATAGCATGGCTTTAAACACATGCTGAAAGTGCTTGAGCCACGTTACGACATCCGGTCGCTCACCCACTTCAGCGAAAAGATTGTGCCAGATCTTTATGAGCAGGAGAAGAAAAAAGTTGTGGATGAACTATCCCGAGCATCCTCTGTCGTCTGTAACGACAGACGGGTGGACGTCCAGGGGAACGGAGAGCTACGTGACGATAACCGCTCACTTCATCACAGCAGACTGGGAGATGAGAAGTCCGGTGCTGCAGACACGCCCCCTCTACGAGAGTCACACTCATCTTGTGCAGGTACTGACACAAGCAGTGGAGGAATGGAAGATAAAGAGGCCCAGTACTAATATCCCAGTCACAACTGATAATGCCACAAATCAAATAAATGCAG
>NW_025742304.1:0-28259 GCF_021292245.1 Micropterus dolomieu | reverse complement strand
CTCCTAGCTTTCAGGCAATCCGGAAGGTCCACAGGCGGATTGTAATCAACTGAACGGTACAGAAGCAGATCCTCTCTCGTGTATGTTAGTGTTTGGTCGTTGCTCCACCTGCACGCCATTGTGTGCGAGTAACAGACTGCTACCAGATGCGCGATAAACAAACCAATAAAAAGCCTTATAAATATCGCCATGTCGATGACTTACTTTAGAAATTAACTGATCTTGAAAATTAAAAATCAAGTGTCTAATCCTCTCAAAAACTTGAGATACCAGCAACAGCATGAGTCCGTGTCGCCAGCCGAGCAGCGCCACCGGAAAATGTCACAGAAAACAGAAAAGCGGTAATTTCTTCAGCACCAACAGGTGGTTTCTAACCTGTCTAGACTACATACACTGAACAAAATTATAAACACAAAACTTTTGTTTTTGCCCCCATTCATTATGAGCTGAACTCAAAGATCTAAGACTTTGTCTATGTACACAAAAGGCCTATTTCTCTCAAATATTGTTCACAAATCTGTTTTAGTGAGCACCACTCCTTTGCTGCGATTATCCATCCTTGATATGCCAACCTCACAGGTGTGGCATATCAAGTTGCTGATCAGACAGCATGGGTATGGCACAGATGTGCCTTAGGCTGGCCACAATACAAGGCCACTCGAAAATGTATGTGAAACAAATAGCTGGGCAAGAGGTTTCAGTTTGAATCTGTGTTGTTAGTTGTAAGTTAATCAGCTCACCGTGAGAGACTGAGTAGCATCACCAACAGTCCAATGACAGCTTGCATGTTTCCTCAGTCTTCAGCCTCTGTTGACCCAGTCAGCAGCTTCCACTCACACTTTTCTCCTTCACCCAAAAGCAAACCTGCACATTCTACACTGAACAGCCTGAAATGTGTCCTGAAAGTGATCAGCCTCACAGGAGAGTGTGTGAAAATGCAGAGCGTTGTTGTTTTCATCTTTTTATAGGCAGAGACGAGAAAAGGAAGTGATGCCAGTTTCACTTGCCTTTACCAAGAGGGTAAAGGTACTAATCAGAGTCATAATAATCAAACTGTTTCTACTCACCACAGGTAGATATCTTCTCTTCTTTCCAGACACTACTGACATTATTCCTGACTGAGCAGACCAGCTGTCCTGAGATGTCTTGTTTCAGAGTGATGTTGTTACTCTCACTGTTTCCAGAGAGGAGCTGAGTGTCTGTCAGTGTGTGTCCATCCAGAGTCCAGGACTGTACCCTCCCTCGGGGGAGCAGGACACCCTCATCTCTCCCTGGGACAGACACTCAGAGACCAGCAGGACAGAGGACACAGGAGCTGAAGGAAACACACATGACTTTTGGATGTTAAATCTTGGTTATTCTATAAAGTTTCTAATACAGAACAGGCATATGTGCTCACCGGCCACTTTATTAGGTACACCAAGCTAGTACCGGGTTGGGCTTACTTTTGCCTTCAGAACTGCCTTGATTCTTCTTGGCATACTTTCAACAAGGTGTTGGAAAAATTCCTCAAAGACTTTGGTCCATATTGATGTAGTGAAACTACACTTTGTTAATGAAATTATGAATAATAATATTTGGAAATATCATATCATAAGCACTTGTTCAAAAGAGGGCACCACCTGAAAAAGCATTAGCTGTCCGCTCAAGGCTTTCAGGACTCCTTGGGTATAGCTAATAATTACAACAATTATTACTAGTGATCAGTTAGTTATTAATTGTTCAGTTATACAGTGACTTGACGCTAAACAGTACACACACACACAAGTTACTGTGTGAAAATTTAATCGCTAACTAAAGTGAATATCAAAGAAACAAACGACAAAAACAGAAAAGCAACCAGAATCCAACTAACGAGATATAGAGCAGAATTAGGCTTAGGCTAATAGTTTCAATGTGAATTCAGTTTGCTATTGTTGAGAGAAATACGATTCTAAAGGAATCAGGGAACAAATGGACGCAAGTTATATGGTGATAACTGAGTAACCTTAGGCTATTGGTTTCAGGACTGGAAGATAACTCGAACCGAAATAAAAGCTTTTAAAAGAAACTTGCTTGTTTTCTTAATTATAAGTTGCGTGAATTGAACGACCTATGACTTTAATAAAACAAAAGGTAAATTCACAGAGGGTTCGCGAGACCTTGTTGATATAGATATAAGTTACTGTGAAACAAAGGAAAACTTAAGAGTTTCTCCGGGCCAGACTTCTTGAATACAGGATGCTAGATACTGCAGGAGAGGCACTGGAGAGAAGGGCAAAAGAGCAAGAGAGCAAACAAAGGACTTTGCTATGTTTTTGTTTGTCACTTCTCCTGGGCGTGTCCCCTGGTAGGAGGGCTGTGTCCCTCCTAGTTTCTGTTTTTTAAACATTAATAATGTCTTAAAGTCTATTTGTGCATGTTTTCACATCACATATCTTTCCACTATCAACTCTTTTCTTAAATACCATAAACAGTTATACAGTTGTTAGTTTTAAGCATTTGATAAAAGGAAAGGAAACTATTGTTAATCGTCTGTAACAATTACAATGGTTACAGTTAAAACAACAATTTATAGTGAACATAGCAGATGAGCAGAACAGCTTAACTGAATATTTCCAGGATACTATTGATTGTTCCACATTCTTATTTAAGAAACTACATAAGAGCTATCAGTTAACAATAAAACACAGACAGTGATTATACTTTCCACATACGCGAGTAAAGAAGGGTCTGCTAGGGTCCCTGTAATGAAGAAATAGTCATCAGAGGGGGTATGGGTAGGGCTACCAGGGCATGTGTGGAAGGTGTCCGCCAAGCTGACCGTAGAATGTAGAATAAACAGAAGTAGGCCACGTCCGCAGGGTCCGCATCTGTCTGTGTCCTCCTCCGCTCCCGAGTATATTCGAGGCTTAAGAACAACAGCATGTTATAGCCTACGTCTTTTGTCCTCTGGGGACACTGGTTTCATATGGACCTGAAAATAATTCTGACTACTTAAACTTTATAGTTAATCCAATCCTTGGCCTAGGAGCTGGGAAAATTAATTGTATAACACAGGATAATATTTCTGTACCATATTATGAATCCATTTTCACATTTGTCTTTTTGGTACATAGATTTTGTTTAAGTCTGTAAAAGGAAATGAGTGGGTATCTTCTTCAAGATCATAAAGTGTTGTAGCATTTAACAACCACATCTGTAGTCGTCTCAGTTCAGTCAGTCTCAGAGTAAACAAAGGGGACCCTTTTCTTTGATCTGTGGCTGTGTGTGTGTGTGTGTGTGTGTGTGTGTGTGTGTGTGTGTGTGTGTGTGTGTGTGTGTGTGTGTGTGTGTGTGTTTTGAAGATCCAGTTTTGGGCCTTTAGTTTATTTCCTCTGTGCACTCAAACATCCGAAGAGACTGGTTCATTGTGAGGTTACATCTCTGGACAAGGTTAAATTGTCATTTCAACAGTCATGAGTAGAGTCAGTAATCTTAATATCTTTTGTATCTGTTATTTGTAGCTCAGTTTCAATTTCAGTAAAAAACAACTGCTTGAATTTACCCTCATACAGTATGTAAATAGTATAAGTAGACAAGTCATTTTTTGGGATTTAACCAGAGAAAGTTTTGATTTTGTTTCAGCAACATAAATCTATGGCAGTCAATTGACGATCAAAACTGACTCAACACTTAAGTGTCCTTATTCTTGTATGAATGTGGTCCCAGCATGGGTCAGTGTTTGAACGGCAAAACACATCACTGAAGATGATGTCAGACTACATTTTGAATGTATTTATCCTATAACTGTATAAAATGTGTCAAATTAAACAAGTTTATCATCTCACCATGAGAGTGACTGACTCTGAGTAGCATCAGCAACAGTCCAATCACAGCTTCCATGTCTGCTCAGTGTTCAGCCTCTGTTGACCCAGTCAGCAGCTCCCAGACAAAACTCTCTTCTCTAACATAGTTACATAGTTAAATTGTTTCTTTTTTGGTCTGTTTAACTGTGTTTATTGTTGATATACAATCGGGAGTCTGTAGGCCTACAAGGTATTTTATTTTGAAAATCAACCGGATTCTCTTTGCCGTTTCTGTGTCTAACTTCCTGCCTGGCTCATCTGTTTTGTGCCGCTTGACGCGTCTTCCATCAAAAGTAGACCAGCTGCCTATTCTTTGCGCTGTGGCGCTTCTAGTATCAGCACAAGCATTGACTACAATGGCAGCGATTAGGTAAGGCTGCCGTGGCGCAGCCGTAACGCGGCGCACACGCCGCCTGTGTGAGTCCGGGGTTAGACCCATTCCAGTTATTAGTCAGCTATTAGCCAGTTACTAGTCTTGTAACGTGATCAAAGTGAGGATAATGTTGCAGCGTGGAGGCTCACATATATTTACAGCCTTCAGCAATAGGCCTATCATTAATTAATTTGACTTCAGTCACAGATGCTGACACCTGTGGCATATAACGGATTTTGATCAAAGAGAGGCTTAGTCCAATGAAAATTAACAAAAGATTTAATTACAAAATATGTGAATAAATGATGACATTGCAGAACAAACACAAACACTGCAGTGGACTGAAGATGCTTCTCTGTGAAGATCCACAGTTTCCAGTTAATGCCGCCCCAGCAATGGCCCGGAAACTTTCTTCTCCTTCAAGACTTACAGTTTACAGTCCTGATTCTTACAAAATAGTATCATTATATCCTCCAGGTATGTGGACGGGTCCTTTTTCCTTCACATGGCTCAGGACCATGGTCATTGGTCGTTTGGTAGGTTTCCTCGTCACCCAATTAGGAAAGGTATAGCCTACCACTATTATTCTGGGTTACTTTCGGTCAGACAAAAGAGCGCCAATCCCAGACATGAAACTCCCTTCAATCTACCGGAATAAAAAGTCTTTGCTCTGAACTAATTATACAGAACACTAGAGGTTGTCTCCAAAATGGTCGACACTCAATCTTAGATAGGCTATCTATGAAACAGTTAAAACAAAAGAATCCTTCTGGCACTAAACAAAGAGGTGTCAGATTTCTTCACATTACAAAGAGGAGACAAACAATTGGTTTAATCAACATTCTGATGCAATCGTCTGGCCTAAAACACAGCAGTTTACATTTTAAGAAGACAGAGGACACTGAAATACATTTGGTAAGAAATTTCAGCTTTGTTGCAACATTTAAAACTGTACACACCCTGGCCTTAATAAAGGCAATGACCTCTACAGTAAATGTAATGTATTATTTCAGTGTTTCCCACACACTGATTTATTTGTGGCGACCCGCCACGTTATCAACACTGACTGCGTTTTCTTACTATCTAAAATAGGCAGAGCATATATTCGCTCAGCACCTCCTTTTGCTCGGTCGCTCCCTCTCTCTCTCGCCACAGTTACGCTGTCATTCTGTGGGAATCACTGTGTTTACAAACAATAATTGGGATTCATGTTGAGAAATATGGGTGGGCAGGAGGGTGAGTGTGAGCACACATTGTCAATGTGAAAACCCTTTCCATTATTTGGTGACTGGTACCTATACCTTTTTGCTATCTTGAAAATGAAGTAGCCTAATATTCCACCGTGTGTCCACATTTAGATGGCCTGCATTAAAAATACGGGGCACAGTGTCAAACATGCACTTTCTGTAGTCCATCTTCTGAGCATTGTAGTTTCATTACGGCAGGTCAAGTCAGTAACATCCGCCGTCGCATAATTACATCGCCTACAAAAGAGCAGTTGGATTCTCTGTTCCCCTCTGTCCTCTTTTCCTAAGTTCTTATGAGTTCTCCTTCAAATCTTTCCTTCAAAAGGAGATTTTTTGACCTTTCGACCGCAGCCCTGGTTTGTTTTGGTTTTTCTTACTGCTTTCTGCCTTCCCCTGTGTTTTCTGGTGGTTGACCGGGCCAAGCTGCACATTGGCCATCTGATCAGGGAGCTGACCAATCAGATGCAAAGGGACCTCTAGTACCCTAGAGGTGTTCAGGTTCTGTCACCCTCGCAATAATTCCTACTGATTTGTAGCAGCAGCAGCATGGTTGGTAGCCACCACATTTCTTTTTCAATTTGACATTTTCTTTTTGTAATAAACTTTGATTGGCTGAATTCAATTATCTGTGACTCCTTTATGTTGCCTCCCGTGAGCAGGGGTCGTAACATCCTGTGTTTCAGCAAGTGTCCTGCTCATTTCCAAAACTTTCTGCATTTTCAAAATCCACTCCACAAATCTGTGTTCTGACATTTGAATAAAGTCTTAATAGTAGGCTACAGCAGACACTGAGCTAGCGGTCAGAGGAAAGACTCCACGCTGCACTCTAAACTTCTAAATTCTAAAGTCTAAATAAATATAGACTGCCAGGAAATACTACTACTACTAAATAACACATGCATAAATGACTCTCAGCAATCTATAATCTCAAGTGTCCAGAGAGGAAGCATTTTGAATCTCTGGATGGAGTTCCAGAGGGTGGGGGCTGTGACACTGAAGGCTCTGTCCCCAAAAGTCCGGAGTCAAGTTTGTCAGTCGTAGCTGATGTTGCCCCCCCCCAAACAAAATGCTCATTGTAGCATCAGGTATTTCACAGTACTTTCAAGTATGTAAGATCTCACCATATCTTCAGAAAATACCAAAGTACTATTAACATATGTAAAGCACGGTGTAGCATGGCTAAATTAGCTATGAATTTTAATACATTTATGAGAATTAATACCCAATTATGAATTTTAATATTCAGAAAATATCAAAAAATCTCTCTCGTTTCGGGACACCACCGGAGTTGTTATTATCCTAGAGTCTCCGGACTTCTAGGTAGCTTTTAATAATTATACAATTATTACTAGTGATCAGTTAGTTAATAATCGCTAAATTATCTTAAATCAGTCAGTCTCATATCTAAAGGGTCAATTCTCTTGGCAGGGACGTGTAGATAGTCAACACACACAGTTCTTGATTACAGTGAATTTATTAACTAACTAATGCGATATAAAAGGGTGGTTAAATACAGGGAAAATAAACAATGGCTGAACAATGAGAAATGGAGGTTTGATTGTGGGAAGCATTTGACTCATACGGCAGAGGAGAACTAATGAAAGTAAGCTATGAGTTTAGGAGTTAAAAGAACACATTATGGGACATCCCTGACAACAGAATGTTTGTTAGGTCTTACGGCTTGTCGGCGGCCTGCTTTGGCCTGTTGCACGGGTCCCACGCTAGCTGCCCGATCCTGGCTTTTGCTAGGGATTCTCCGGGGTTCTCCGTGTCTGGCAATTCGGCTGTTTTCAGGTTTCCTTCATTGCCGCCGGCGAGACCACGTGGCTTGGTCTGACCTCGGTGAAGTTGGCTCGACGAACAAGCTTAAAAGGGAAATTGGTCGTTCCTGAATTAGACCCGTGTAACTTAACGGACTGATAACTTTAACAAAACAAAAGAAAGAAAGAAAATAAAACAAACTGAGGGGCAGATCGATGTCGCGGCACTTCGCGTGTGTAGCTTCAAGGGTACAAAGGCCTGTTGCGCTGGTCGAATTCTTAGGGAGTTGCCTGGAGAGGCACGCCAGACGCGTGCCGAAGCGTCCAGAGAGCAGAGCGGAAGACCTGGGCACGAGGAGAGGAGTCGAGAGAGGAGAGACGTCGCGTGTCGCTCTTTTGTTGTCTGGGGCGAGGTTCCCCCAGGGGGCGTTTCAGGTTTCCTGAGGGACTGCCTTTCTAAACTTCAATGTCAAGAAAATCTATTTGCGCGTATTATAATCAAATATTTTCCACAATCAAACCTCAGTGGTCAAATGGTTGTAGCGTTCTAAGTTAAGCATTTGGGAACAGGAAAACAATTGTCACATTATTGGTCAGGATAAGTGGGTGACATTTATACATTAACGGCATTTCCGACGATGGTATGTAATACTTATTTCGTCCACTTGGGGGAGCTCAGGTTACATGAGGAAAGCTTAGATTAATCCAAACAATCGTTCCATAGGAACTATGGACTATATAACAGCCTTAAATTCAAGCTGGATAATTAATATTATAGTATGACATTTCTTTATCATTATTTCTAAAGGAATTGTGTGAGAAAGTATTGTGAACAAGCATTGGTTACACATAAGATGACAGAGTGTCCTTAATCTTACTGAAAATAAAAACACTGCAAAAGTAACTTATTTAGAATCTTTTCAGCACTAATATCAACAACAGATAGCAGTTAATGCATTGGGTCTTTGGAGACTGCAGTCTTTATTTAAAGTTCGGCTGTCCTGGATTATGTCACACTTAGGCGTAAAAGGACGGGGTAATGCAACGTTTACATGTATGTGGGGGGGGGCAGTTTAGGATTTCCTGCCCCCCCCCCCCGAAGGAGAGTTCCGATAGGCTGTTTGCTGTTTGTAATCTCTGGTTAATTTCCCTTTTGTCAGTTTAACAGTCAGACACCGCATTATCAGCTTCGGAATCAAAAAGGTGTCAGTTTTATGATCATTCTGCTCATGGATAGCACTTAGAGAAAGCAACTTTTCCACCCCCTTTCTGTTGGGGTCTCTTCAGCAGTCTGTTGAAGTTGATCTTTAACCCCCCTGCTCCTCTCTGGGAGAGGAAAACAGGAATTTGGAGTACAGTAGCTCCAAATTTATTTAATATAAAATGCACAAATCCACACCGTTGTCCCACTACAACGGCAAAATAAACAATATAAATGTCGATACTTTTCATTGTGCTTCAGTTAACATGAATTAGGGTAACAGGGGGTAATACGCCCCCCCACGCTAATTCTAACAAAAAACAATAAATATAATTTTTTCTCCTCCTCAACATTTCTTGTGGCTGCCCCTAGTCTCACTGAACTAAACATTTCCTCTGTTTCATCACAATGTTTTTAATTGTTTGATCAAAGCCATTTTAATATTGGTGTACATGCATGCATTACAATTACACACCTGTATGCACAAACGATGAGGCAGAAACTTTAGCTTGCATTCAGCTCGACTGCAGTATTTATTCTGCAGCCTCCTAAAGGCCAATTTATACTCCTGTGTAGGGTCTACATGCGTACCTACGCCGTAGGCTATGCACGTAGCCATGCATTTATACTTGTGCGTAGGTGTGTCCGTCATTCTGCAATTACACCCCCAAACGCTAGTCGGCACTAGCGCTAGAGCGTCCACTGTGTAGACCTTTGCTGGCCGAGCAGGCTAACTTCCGGTTTAGCGCTCCACTAACGTAAATGGGGGTAAAATTATAAACTTGCGGCTGGTGTAGCCTTTTCAAATGTTACCAACCGAATGGATCGCATTCTGATAGTGAAACGAGTCATTTCGCTCGGGTTGCAATGGACAAATATATTGAATCACTGTGTTACAGCTGCCGCTTTGGCCGCTAGTAAATGTTACTTCAAATCGCGGGGTACTTCCTGTCGGCTCGGACGCATTGCGAGGCTACCCAGCCGACCAATCACAGAGCTTACGGTCCGTGTCGACTCGACGTGTAGTTACATTTGAGGAGGTGCACGTCAGGTGACGGCGTAGCCTCTGCGTAGCCCCGTAGCCTACGCCGTCGATTTGACGCAGTAGGGTTTTAAGTACCTCACGAATGCTATGCGCCACCTAGTGACCTCTTTAAGTATTGCCCCATCACAGTAACAAGTAGAATACAATGAACTTGGCATTTTAGTAAGCATTTAAGACACAATGTCATAAAAAAAATTATATGGGTTTCTATTTTTAAACACATTGTTTATTTTAGAGATAAACGATAAACCAATGAATTGTACTATGTCAGTGACTTTTTAACATCTCTTATTTCCTAACTGTAAACACATTTTTTTTAACCCTTTACACTAACAAACTACAAGTCTGCCTTTTAGATTATGTTATTCTCTCACTAATTTGAAGCTGAGTGTTAAATACGTTAACTTGACACTGATGGACATCAGTGGTTATATTTTTTAATCAAAATTATTGCTAGGGACAATTCAGTAGTCACAATCCTCCTTTCTCTCTGTCATCTTGTTAGATTCTGTCTCCCTCCACTGGCAACTATTAAAGGCAAATAGCCTAAAACAGAGCTTTACAAAGTGGGTGCTGGACCTCCCCAGGGTGGCTCCAAACTGTTTCAGGGGAGGCTCAGTGAATGGAAATTAAAAAATATTAAATTAGACATTACAGTATTTTGTGTCAAGGACAATTACCTTCCTTCCACTGCCTCTCCACAGGCTTGCCACCTTCAACGAAACCTCTCTAAGACTGAACTCTTAGTCATTCCAGCCAAGCAATCTATGCACCATAACATCAAACTACAAATTGACTCCTCAACCACCACTCCAACCAGGGTGGTGAGAGACTTCGGTGTCATGATTGATGACCATGTTACTGCGGTCTCTCGGTCGTACCATGTTGCTCTATACAACATAAGAAAAATCAGGCCCTACCTTTCTCAGTATGCCACCCAGCTTCTGGTACAGGCCATGGTTATCGACTACTGCAAAGCACTCCTAGTAGGTCTTACAGCTTGTGCAGTGAAACCCCTACAAATGGTGCAGAACGCAGCAGCGCATCTGGTTTTTGATCAGCCCAAAAGGACCAACTGCGTCGGCAGTTCATTTTTTCAGTGCTTTAGCCCTGAATGTCTTGACAGTAGCCCCGAATGTAACTCGATAACAACATCAAATATTTTTCGTATGTAATAATCATTATGACGCAGCCTGTCTCTGAGGTTTTTAAAGAACGGAGACTGCTCGCAATAATATTGGTACATTTAGTTTGAAGTTCAAATAACGTGACCCCCCACTGTTACTCAGCCTGCCTGCATTTAGAGTGTATTTGCTACACAAACGGTTAACAGCAAAGTAGTGAGAGAATTACATGACACACCTGACGGTGAAACAGACACCTGTCGCTCTGTGTCCTGCTGTCTCTGTCCTCCTTGCTCAGAGACACCTCTGCTCTGTTTGGGAGTGTCTCACTGCTCCAGGATGCTTCCCTCTGAAGCGACTGTGAGCTGCACTTTATCAGAAGTGCTGAAGTTAACATTTGTGTGGATGTGCAGGCTTGTGAGATTTATGTCTGATCACAAGTGTTTTCAGTTTCAGTTTTCTACCTGAAATAATGGATGAAGAGCAGTGTGCTCTGCGTCTGTCAGACAGTCTAAAGGGGATCCCCACTACCATATCAGCAGAGCAATAACGCATGGTAATGCAAAGCAGAGGGGACAGTAGATTTTGTTAAAATATTATGACTTCATTCTAATTAGATTGCGATTTTATTCTTGTAATCAAAATCTTCAAAAGTGAAAACATGAAAGATTTCTGGGCTGGGCTAAACCTCTGCAAGGAGGTCTCGGTACACTTATTTGGTCTGCTTTTGCTGCGCACCCCAGTGCGATTGCTGCATTCACACCTGCCCAAACGAAATCTAGTGCGATTCAACCGAACTAAATGAGGCAGGTGTGAAAGCACCCTAAGCTTCAGCACACAGTAACAAGACGTCCGCCTGCTGCCTCTCCTCTCCCTTCCAAACAGTAGCTACCCTCCAGGCAGTCAATAGACATAAACCGTGATGTAGAGACAATGCACAGTTAAAACTTTATAGATGAAAGATTCATTTGTTACAGATTAATAACTCACCACTCAACCAAAGTCGTGTTTACTGGCTTTTCGGGACCCGCCCTACTCTGCTTCTGATTGCCTAGTTGTCTTGAACTAGGAAATGCGCATGTGCAATTCCCAACAAAGATCTTGTAGAAGTAGGATGCTTCACTTGATAGCTAAAACAAAGAGGAGCTGCAGCAATGTGCAGTATGACAAAATATATGGTGTTTTTTGAAAATGAAACCATGTCAACCTGTTCTGGTGCAAACCCCTAAATAATATTTTGAACATGAAAATGAGCATAATATGACCTCTTTAATGGAGGAGATTTTTTTGAATGCTGAGCTGAAATCCACAAATAGCATTCTAATGTAGGTGGTCTTTTTCTCAAGGTGTGTGAGGGCTGAGTGGAGGGCAGTGGAGATGGCATCCTTGGGCATCTACACCTACTAACACTGATGATGAGTCTGGAAGTTTTACTCAATTCTCTGCAGGCAGCCCATGATCACAATGTCAACATAAAAGTTCACCAAAATTGACTGATGACAGGTTTTGACTAACATAAAAACAGAAAGTACCTAAATTGGAGCCCTTTTATGGAAACAAAACAGATGTATATTTTTAAATATAATCAGATGAGAAAAATGTTTTACTTGAGTCCATTGTATGTGATCGATACTCTTATCCCACTTTCACCAAGTCAAGAACTAGTGAAGTGACAGAGTGAAGACTACAATAATCTTTGTTCTATCAGAGCTTCCACAGTGATACAAAAGAAAAGACTTTCCAATCTGTACAAAAAGGTGTTGGTTTCAGAAAGTTAAAGTTCAGATGCAGAACTTCTCATTTCAACCATCACAACAGAATTCTCTTGATATTTCATTGTTCGAGGGCTGGCAGAGCCTTCAGCTAGACAGCGATCCCAATTAATAAGAGAATCACTACAGCTGCTTGCACACCTCATATGAGTTGGGAGAGATCTGTTCAGGTAAAGAGACACAAAAATCTATTGTCAAGTTATTGCTGTGACAGGTGTGAACAGGAGTACCAGGAGTTAGTTTTTATGTACTATTGTAACATGGGTCATCACCTTTGGGGACCCTTGCAGTCTGATTGGAAGATGTGATATTATTGTGGAGGGTTTAATGGACACTAGGCCAGTGTCCTTACCCGCAGTAGTGTCTGTGGTAGGTGTTGTTGTTGGCTCAATACACAGGGTGCCATTGGCTTCAAACACCATATGTGATGTGTCCCATTGGGTAAGATACAGTTAATGAATATGAAGCCTATAAAAAAAGAAACAGCTACATGATGTACAGTTAATCATCAGTGTCAAATGAATCAAATTGTTTTCTACTCATGTTCTCCCTCACCACAGGTAGATATCTTCTCTTCTTTCCAGACACTACTGACGTTATTCCTGACTGAGCAGACCAGCTGTCCTGAGATGTCTTGTTTCAAAGTGATGTTGTTACTCTCATTGTTTCCAGAGAGGAGCATCTGTCAGTGTGTGCCCATCCAGAGTCCAGCTGTACAGATGACTGTTCCCTCCCTGAGTCAACTGTTTATACGGTGCCTTTTGCGTCCCCAGTACAAATCATGTTGTATTTTGTCTAAATTTGGACAAATACTAGTTCCATTTGGTTTTTTATGTAAGGGTAATTGTTATTAATTATGATTACAATGAGATTGGCTTCTAAGTTGTTTTATTTACATTTTAAAAGCTTTGGTTTAAGAGGTACTATGGGATTTTTTTTTCATGTCACCAGTGTTGATCATTCAACTTTCAAAAAACCTTATAAAAACATATGTATATCTAAATATTTGTATTTATATATTTATATTTTATATCTTATTTTCCTGATCAAAATCTATTTAAATGTTGTTTTTATCAAAATTGTTAACTGTTGTACAAAAAAAATAAGGTTTTATGTTTGTCCCCAGTGACCATGTACACCCTGTTGAGTTGCATTAACTGTCCCTTTAAGTGGAAAACATTTTTTTGTTTTATTGACATCACTCTCATTAGGTGACATCACACCAGTGCAGGGGAATTTAGCTGTGTGATTTTCTAGCTCTCTTACTATCTGATCTTGACATGACAGTTTAATGTGTTTGATCATAACGTGTCCACCCTGTTAGGCCTATGTTTTGAGGAAATCAATCAAATTAAATAATTCCTAAATTATAGATTCCTCATCTAGTACTGAAGGTCATGCTAGCCATTATGCTCACACAGTCAGGTAAAAGGCTAACTTTAGCTCAAAATGTCCACCCTGTTAGTGTCCACCCAGTTAGTTTTTCAACAGGGTGCACTAAAAGAGTGGACATTTCTATAGTATATACTGGTGTTTTGTCCACCCTGTTATGCTAATAGACCTCTGTCCACCCTGTTATGTTGGTATTTTTCCTTCATAGTTTATTGAAATTACCAAATATTAAGTGTATTTGTATTTACATAAAGATATGGAAGGGATTGACAACACAGGCAAGAGACATTGAGTAATTCTTATCATAATTCACTTTTCTTGAGAAAAAAAGTACGAAAATACGTCCCCCTTTTCATTATGTGTGCTTGCTTTACTCATTATAGGCTTGCTGTTTAAAAAATATTTTATTGTAAAACAAAAATCTAATAAGAGTGAGGGACATATGATTTCTACAAAAATTTCTAAAACTTTAGTAGCAATCATACCCTGAAAACACTTTTAAACAGTTATGTCCCGTATGTCACATGTTGTTAATATATCTATATTTAATACAATAAAGCTGCCTGAGCTCGACCAATATGTTTTTCATAAAGTTAGATATATACTTTATGTAATAGAACTAGTGCTGGGCAACGATTACAATTTTTAATCGTGATTAATCGCATTGTTACGCGCAAAATTGAATAATGAATTCTAAATATTGCACACTTTTGATTTAAATGTAGCTACATCTATATACACGAAAGTGCAATAACATGTGGTTTGCAAACACTTTAAACCAATAAGGTGCTTTTTACCAGTATTCCCTTTACATAGTAGCAATAAAATATTTCTTGTAAATCTCAACTTAAACATTAATGTAATCAAATCAAATATTAAACCAACGCTATTTGCCACTGCCAGGGCATTACCTTTTATCTAGCTCGTTAAAACAAGTTTACATTTTCAGGTATCTGCAGAAACATTTTTCTTTTATCAGGGAGCAACAGACACAGTCTATGTTCAGTAGCAAGTTTCCCTGTTACAGTGAGGTGGTACACCCTCATCTCTCCCTGGGACAGACACTCAGAGACCAGCAGGACAGAGGACACAAGAGCTGAAGGCACATTTTATGTAATGTTTAGTTTTATTTTATCACTTTTAATTCTGCAAGGATATTCTGTTTTGAACCATAGAGGCCGTTTATTATATTCTTTGATGACATTAAGAGGCTCTGTAATACACTGTGGACATCCCAGTAGTGTCCAGTTTTGTCCGTTATTTATATAAATATGAAGTAGTGCCAAACGACGCTAACAACACTGGAATCGGATGTGCACGGAAGCTCGAGTGAAGATAAATCAACGTTGTAATCCTAAAAACTAAAGTAAAAAGTTAATTTAATAAAAGCAGTTTACTCCGAGCTCTTCCCTCGAGCAAACGGCGTAGTAGCGAGCAGTCCAGTCAGACCACAGGTGTTTATTTGTCTGAAGCTGGAGCACTCCGCCTGGCCCTCTCCACACAACGCTCTGAAGCTGTCGGTGACGTACGACAATCTCAACATTGATAGGCTATAGCAGCACAGTGTCATGCAAATTTCTTTCAAAAATATTCAACTCACGCCAATTCCTTTGCGTTGCCGTCGCTTCGCCTTCGCGTTGCCAGCCCCGCCCCCTTCGCGTCGCTTTGCGCCGCCTGACAGGAAATCGTGGCTCTACGCGTCTTTGCATTGACTTTGTATGTAAACTCACCGCCCTCGCTTCGCTTTTGGTCTGAATGCACCATTACTTTTCTGCTATTTATCCTTTTTTCTATAGATCAAATTTTTTTATTATTTTCATTCAAACCTAAAACAAATGTACATCCATTGAATTTGCCCCGTTGCATCATATAGATCATCATATACACATAGTTATACGGTGGCACAGAGTTAGACCGCACACAGAAACAGCAACGCGTGCGGCATTACGGAAGCAGCTTGAAGCAGAAAGTGCGAGTATGTCTGCGGTCTGGAGGTATTACAAAGTTGATGACAACAACATTGCCATAGCAAACTGTGAGATATGTAAACTAGGAATTGCAAGAGGTGGAAAGGAAAAGACTACATTTAACACAACAAACCTGATACGGCACCTCAAAAACAAACACCCGACACAATACAGCGAGCTACAACACGTGGCTGGGCCTTGACCCCTGAAAATAATACCGTTGCCTAGACCTGTGGATTAAAAACTCTGACTGGCATCTGAGGATTATGTTAATATCTTTTTTGACCACCTCATGCTGCGAGACTATCTGTTCTGAGAAAAGGGTGGTTAAAGGCAAACAGTGTGGCATTACTCCTAATATAACGTGTCTTGGATTTTAATTTTAAAACTACGTCTGGCTACGACAGCCACACCCTTGGTCTTTGTACCAGCTGTGGAGGAAACTATCACATGATAATGTTTATCTGCCAGGCGTCTAATATCCGCATCCAGGAGATGCTTTTCCTGTACTAATGCACTGTCAATTCTCCTTCTGCGCAATAAACCCAGAGTGCTAATCCTTTTGTGTGGGCTATTCAAACCGCCTGCGTTCCAGCTCAAAACATTAAATTCAGGCATAATTTAGGGTGTTAATGCTGCGAGAGACATGAAAACAGCACCTGTGACCATTAGAAAAAATGAGCCCATATAGTATAGTACAGGTATATATATTGATCCAGTCAAGCCCCTCCCCCTCCATACAAAAGGAAAGTAAACACAAGATCCACAATGTGAGCCGCTCCATATTACAACAAATAAAAAGAAGAGACACAACACATGACATTTTAACCCACCCCCCACCCGGCCCAGCCCCCCAAGAGAGCAAAAACATGCCGTAACTATTAACCCTCCCCTATTACTTGTCTCCGTGGCCATAGTTGGAAATAGGGGGGGGAATAGGACAGTAGCCACAAGCCTCACCCCTCCCCGGATTAAATTACAACAAAAAAAAATTCCAGGAAAGTCATTGCTGCAATACTAGGTGCATAAACCGTGAGGTGAGGGACTGAGAATGGTATAATGGTGTACCAGACTATTTAACATGTCTGGGATATACAGCACAAAGTATGGTGTAACTGTGTCTAGGGACTGTTATGGGTCCTCAACAGCCGCCTGAGTGGTGTTGGCCCGGGTGTGGCAGCTGACCGCCTCGCTGGCCAGCGCCCGAGGAGATCTCTCCTGCGTCGTCATCAGCAGGGAGTTGAGGAAATCCTCTGCTTCGCTGGATTTGTTGAAAACACGATAATCCGCCTCGTCTTTGACTGTCAGGGTCGCCAGGTAGAGGAGAAAAAATTCAACTCCTCTTTCTCGTGCAGTGTCCATGGCCTGGGACTGTGTGATTACTGTAATCAGCGGCATATCTCACTCTCTTGCCGTCCACAGTGACCATGTCTTTCTTTGCAGCTCAGAGAATAGCCTGCCGTGTGGTATAGCGAAGGACGTTGAATATGAGAGTGCGGGGCCTGTCTCGGGCAGCGCGTCCGTTGTAGATCCGGTGGGCCCCTCATTATCTCTGGCTGCCCATTCTGGAGAGACGAGAACCACTCCGGTAGTGTCCGATTTAGATATTGCACACCGTTTGACCCCTCGACCCCCTCTTTCAAGCCGATGATGCGAACATTGCAGCGTCTATTCCTGTCCTCCATATCCGCCAGTTTAAGTTCAAGTGCATGCAGCGCCTTCTCGTGTTTAGCGTCTGCCCACAAGTTTTCTTTGACAGTGCTCTTCAGAGCCGAAATATCTGCTTTCACCGCTCCAATGCTCGCCAAGAGCGAGGCCAGATCAGACTGAATCACGTGCAGTTTATCCTCTGTGCCTTTACCCTATTCGTGAAGTTGAGTGAACCGAGGCTCAAGATATTCACGTTGTCTCTCCATTAGCATGTCTGCAATAGCATCCAGTTCAGTAGCATTTGTTCGACTTCGCAGAGGCTCTGCTTGCATTGCTCTTTCCCCCAGATTCAGTCATTTTGTCCCAATCAATTAAAAGCCCTACAAATATCGACCAAAACATAGACTTGAAGTGATAATCTCGTTAAAATGGGAGTTAGGGGAAGCGCAAAAAGCCTAAGCCGCCATCTTGTCCAGCTGGTCACTTGACTCTTCTGATATTTATCCTGTGAGTAATGTGGAGTAAGTGAATAGTTAAGAACTGGGAAAATTCTGTAATTGTAAACAAAATGGAAATGTTGACTCAGTTAACAGACAGAATGAGGATTTAGTGATGCAATAGCATACTGATTGTACTTCTTTTACTGGTGAGTGGGAAAAGGAGGATGTGTGTTTAAAGAAGAAGAATTGACCCTTCGCTAAGCCACGCCCCAAATACACAGCTGGCCAATCACAGCGCAGTATAGGACTCACTCTAACTGAGGTCCGACACTTTCATGGCTGCGCTCCATTGACTCTAATGCAAAAGGATTTGTTTTCTAGCTTTTTTGGCTGTATTTTTCTAAGATATGGTCAAACGCTGTTCCTGGGGCACTTGTAATAATTACAGTCGCTACCCAGAGAGGTTGAAGGGAGAAGTACGATTTATTCTCTTTCCAAAACCTGAAATAAATCCAGAAAAATGTTGGCTGTGGATTGTTCCTAATGTAATGTTAATGCTAACTTCCTACTGAGTGTAACGTAATAAAGCCCTACTGTTCTGCTTTTTAATGATTGTAATAATGAACACAGGCCTACCCAGCTTTACAGGAACAGTGTTGTTGTCGTTCATATCGTTGTCTTTTGTCTTGTACTGTGTGATCGGTAGGCTTTAGCTCGTATCTTTCATTTTTTTCTCGTCTGTTTGAGTCAGTTTGACAGCCTGAATACAACCTTCAAATGTATAATGCAACTGCAAAACTGTCTGCTTCTTTCTGAGATCGCTTTTTCCAACAAATGTGACAGTATTTCTCTGGGAGTGCAGTAATAGACAGTGGCAGCGCCAGTTTGTCGGACTTAGCAACAGTAACTAAGGGGGGCGGGGCTTGCTAAACGCAGCCATGCAGATGTTTTGCCACTCAGTCCAGCGTGTTCCGGAAGGGGATGTGACATCAACGCATATCCTCTATCGTAACAGCAGAGATATTTTGTTTATATTTCATACAGTGAATGTTTGTATTAATAACCATTTTGATACAGAAAACGAAATACTGAAAATAAGAGATTTTGTGTATCACTGATACTGAGCGGAGCTGCAACGGGAACAAGCAACTGTCGCCTGTCTCAGTCTTTCTCCTGTTTTACAGGAAAACCTCTGTTTATGGGTTCTCTATCTGAGACCTGTAACACACACAGATGACTTTTCAAATTAAGTCTTGGTTATTCTATAAAGTTTCTAATACAGAACAGGCATAGATATATGTAGAGTAGTCACCCTCCTAAAATAATGGCCTAAATCATTTTTTCAGATTGTTCAGAAAGCACAAAAAACTAAAACAATATTGAAGATAAGATATGTATTAATATTTTTTCTAAAAAACGTTCATGACAATTGATAACTATTGACATACTAATAACAATGCATGTCAATTATGTAACATAAGAGGAATAAATTACTTTTTGAACATTTTTTTGTGACTTAAGCAATTTTAAATCTTCTACTTTGTCAACAATTGTCAGCGTTGGGTGTGGTGGAAAAGGTTGGTGGATCCAAATGCAGGACACTGAGTGGAGCAGGTACAGTTCAAAAGGGTTTATTAAACAACAAAAAGCGAGCACACTTACTAAGAGCGGCCGAGTCCCAAGAAATCCAAATAAAAGAATCCAAATGAAACAGGTAATCCAACGGGTATCCCAGACAGACAGAGCACGAGACGAGACCAAGCAACACATGACAGGGCAACATGAAGCTACAACAATGAGCAGACAAAGACTGAGGGAAACGAGTAAGCATAGACAGACACACACACACAGAGTTAACGAGCTGGTCAGGAGCAACACAGGTGAGAGACATGAGGGACTAATCAACCACACAGACACACAGGCAAGCAGAGTGATCACCGAGGAAACATACAGAAGCAAATCAAAATGCAGAAACATAAATTAAACATCAAAAGGCAAAAACTATAACAGGACAGACAGGCAAACCGAATAACGAGAACAGACTAAAGCAGAATAATCAAAAGAATTATGAAACTAAACAGATCAGACCAGAACCACACAACCAGACTCCCCAACAAGACACACAGACAGGATCGTGACAACAATAAAGCATAACAAACTAACTCAACATGATTCTGAGGAGGCATGTGCATCTCCTCGCCTTTCTTTCTATCCAATTTTTCCGGGGGGGCACCAGGTGGGTAGAACTTCCGGTGAGGCGGCGGAAGTAGTATTCCAGCGTAATTTTCTATGCTAACTAGCGAAGAGTCTAAGTATTTTTCAGATCATTTTGAAGTATTTAAAGTCGCAAACTTTTATGAGATATGTCGTTACGGGGCTCTGGAACAACATGTGCTGTTTGTGGTTATACATATAACCGGACAAAACTAATGCAGTGGCGTAAATGTGAGTGTTATGAACACAAGCCTAAAACCAAATCTGAGTGTTCCTGCCAGCAATGGTACAGTTTCCATCGCCTCCCAGAAGACGACGAATCAAAAAGAATATGGTTTAAGAACGTAAACTTAAATAAGCCCCCCAAACACCTGTTTGTGTGCTCGTTTCAGTTCGCTGACAAGAAGCCAACACAGGATAACCCGTACCCAACGCTTTTTCTGGGTTACGAGAAGCCACCAGAGAAGAGAAGGCGACCCAGGACTCGAAAAGTCACAACAACAGGTAACGTTAACAGTAGTTAACTAGTTAGTTTGGGAAACACCTGAACTATTCTTGAATTTCTTATTAATATAAGAAAAACTGTCTGCAATGGTGGTAGATAGGTGACCTGATATTTTTACCTCGCGTTAAATTTTATCCTGCACCTAAGGACAACCTTGTCCGCATCTTTGGACAGTGGGAGGAAGCTGGAGCACCTGGAGGGAACCCACGCAGACTCAGGTAGAACATGCAAACTCCACACAGAAAGGCTGAGGCAACCGGGGTTTGAAATTCTGTCAGGGACATGGAACTCTTGAAAGGGCACTTGATCTCAAGGAGTTGTGTTGAATCAAGGATTCCATCTGGGCTGGCTCCCAACCAAGGATGGTCAGGGTGCACGACCAGGCCTCTATGTCCTCTGCTGTCCATGAGTGTGATGACATTGATCTAATTTTCTTTGCCATGCTGCGTTGCTGTATTGCCAGTGAAGGTTGGGTACAGACAGGGTTGGGGGGTTACGGATTACATGTAAAGGCGTTATGTTATCGGGATCCCAAAAAAATGTTACTGTATTCCGTTACAGTACAGAAAAAATAGACATAATCAGATTACAGGTACATTTCGTATAATCGGGGATTTTAAGTCTCAAGTCACAGTATTTTGATGTCACTATGATTTATTTTATTGACATTTTATTTTTTTTACATATTTTTCCAGTGAGTGTTATTGAGTGTATGTAGTGACTTTGCTGTTGTAAACTTTACTGTTGCTGCACTAGAGACAACATTTACTCTCATATTTATATAATATAATCCTAATGATAACCTGTGCCTGCTGCTCCACACCTGCAGCTAGGCTACTGCATGTTAAGTTTTCACCAGTCTCTCTCCAACAGTTACATTTTTAATCCTTGCTCTAAGGTATTTTATATTTTTTCTTTAGAAGAGTGCCCTCTTTCTCCAACCTAAGTTTTGTCATAATTTTGGAAAACACTTAATGATGGCTAGAGCAAGAGAAGTTGAATTGATTGTCAAGTATTATTATTTTATTATCTTATTTTATTTGTTTCACAGCACCAACACCACTGAGGGAAAGAAGCTGAATGAAGATAACAAAACCGCAGGTAGATTTCATCCTTTGATTATAGTGTTCCTGGAGGATTAAATGTGTAGCATTAAAACAGGGATCCCAAAACATTTAATTTGGTTTACACAAATTTAGGAAAGCAGTAAATTTGCTAAGTGAGTAGCACCTTAATTTTGACCATGTAGAATTGCATTTGCCAGGAAGCATTTACCAGAGATGCTCACAAGTCTTTGAGCTAGAGTCCAAGTCAAGTCTCAAGTCTCTGTGTCACCTGCTGTGTTCAATCCAGGTTGCTTATAAAACTGCATAGTTATAAGGAATACTGTAACTGTAACCTGTTTTTCCATTTACAGAGCACAACCATGTAATGTGCAATGCAATTATTGATGGCTTGTGAGAGATTATGATAGTATGATTTTTGTATTACTCAGGGGAACCACTAGTATTGTGTTTACTTATATTGATCTCTGATGTATTTTATAGGTAGAAGTTTATATGTTGGTTTATCATTTATTAAACTAGACCTGATGTGTGTGTTTTTTGGAGAGGTGCAGAAACAGGGGGTCTCTGCATGATCAGATGACAAACGTTGGGGTCAGAGGACGTGGGCCAATCATGGACTGACCTACACTTTTGTTTTATTGTTTTATGACATGACGATGTATACTAAAACACTGGGTCAGGGAGTGATAGCCAGTCAGACTTCAACAACACTTATTAAATATTGTAAGTCAACACACTCCCCAGACTCTTAAACCTAGTGTAACATTAATTAAATAAAACTGTGACGTTGCATAATCAACAATAAACCTGTAACCTGTTTTTAACTTACAGAGCACAACCATGTAATGTGCAATGCAGTCAATGACAGCCTAAACACATCCCCCACTCTCAAACCAGTGTAACAACAATAAACCTGTAATTTCTTTCTAGCCAACGGTAATAATTAACGTGATGGCAGCCAGCGGGACGTAAATGATTACGTTATCGACTATCACAAGTTTGGGAAGTAAACAAAGGCTTATTCATCTTTTCATAACGAACGACAGTCGGAGTAAACCTCTCGTAGGTTGCAGCTAAAGCAAGAAGTGAGCTAACGTTAGATGGCCAATGCTGAGTTGGTGATGTTTACTCACCACAGGTTACTAACCTATTTGCATTCAGCGCTTCTTTGTTTGGGTCTTGTTATATGTAGTTTTAAAGCCAAAGTTTATGATGAATGGCTCAGCAGCTGCCGCTGTTTGTTGTCCTCTGTCACGTGCGGCCGCGCAGCAGATACTATGTGTTACGTAGGCAGGTTATAGGTAATGGAGGGAGGGAATAATGGTAAGCTCATCAGAAGTTTCCTAAAAAATAAATATTGTTCACGAGTCCCACACCTCCAGTCCAAGTCGAGTCTGAAGTCTTTTGAGGACGAGTCTCAAGTCAAGTCTCAAGTCACTGTATGTGCAACTTAAGTCGCACTCCAGTCCGAGTCTCTAACTCGAGTCCCCATCTCTGGCATTTACTGTAAACAGAAACTAGTTACAACTACCAAGGACATAAAAGTATAAACTAATTATATTGCTATCGGATATTTTGCATTTAACACTACATTCATTGTTTGCTGCCAT
This sequence comes from Micropterus dolomieu, assembly GCF_021292245.1. Classification (NCBI taxonomy): domain Eukaryota; kingdom Metazoa; phylum Chordata; class Actinopteri; order Centrarchiformes; family Centrarchidae; genus Micropterus; species Micropterus dolomieu. Next base: position 5,065 of record NW_025742304.1, on the reverse strand, counting down.
TACAGGTCCTGGTGATGGCCTGCCTTGTTTGATGTCTCGCACGTGAGTAAATAGACTTTTTGTAGAGGTAAACACAGAAGTAACAGACAGAAAGCCTGCATGTGTTTTTGCAGACTTGAAATGATAATAGATTGTGTTACCAGCTCTTTCTGTCTTTTTTCTCATCTTTCTCATTCAGGCAGAAGTGAGTATTCTACTTCAGGCACTACAATTGTATTCCCTCTGGAGTGGAGGTAGCCACTCTTATCTGTCTCATGTACTACTGTCAGGAAAAAATGAATGGTTATTTTAAAAAAATCTTACCTGCCCTAGATTTAACATTATTTGCTTTTTCTGTCCTTCATTCTGGTCATGGTCATGCATCTTCCTGTTCATCTGTGCCATGACTGAGTTTTCCATCTTGCATCTACTTTGGATCACTCCACAAATACCGGTTCTATACTGCTGATGTTTCATTTATCTAATGTTAATTCAATTGAAACCATTTTGACAATAAAGTGGGTGCAGTAAAGCAAAATTCTGCTTGAATGTTCAGGTTTTATTAGTTGTTTAAATACTTTCTGTTCTGCAGAGTGGAATCTTCATTCTACAAAAACGAAAGGCCATCATCCGATGTCTCATTGACCATCCGGGAGAAGATGCAAGTGCCTTGATGAAGGACTTTGAGGTTAGTAAAATAGTTTTCAGGATTTTTAAGTGTTCGTTTTGAAGTTTTAACTAATGTATTCATTGATGAGATCACAAACATGCAAAGGAGAAGCATAGGGAATGAGCAGGGAGGGAGTACTCTTTGTGTGTCAATTTCTTGTAACATGCAGTCTGAAAGTTATGGAATCGGATCAGGCTTAAAATTAGGATTCAACTACATATTTTGGTGGACTTTTTAGCAAAGCAGTAGATTGTTCGAGGTGTACCTAATAAATTGTCTATTCTACAGACTGCACGCGTCAAGTCGACCATGTTACTATAGTAGCCCTGAACGGACAAACCAAACAATGACTCTAGATAGGGCCTTCCCATTTTTCTGAAGTTTCACTGCCATCGTAGTTTCTCCTATACACTTGGCCCGACCTAGAGCCAGTCTTTGGTTTGTCAATTCTGCACTACTGTAGAAACATGACTATGCAACGTGGCGGACTCTGAGCAAGAGGACCCCTGCCGTCTGTACACATAAAAAGGGTCATAATAGGTGATTATACACTACTGAAAACATATTTGTGAATATCATTCTATTTCTGCCATATTTTGCAAATCTCTCTACACACTGGACTTTAAGTTAATTCAAAAGCCAATTATTTTTGGTGCATTTTACCCATTTTTGAGAGACAGCTTACTAATATGCAGAGTTGAGCTCACTGTTTTTATAGTGTGGTCATTGTTACATAGTGTATGTCATTTGTAATTTATGTCGTCTTTTTGTAAAGTAACCAGATTGGACAAATAAATGTCTAATTAAAATGTGATGTGTTCAGTTGCTTTGTTTTTCTTGAGATATATTGTGTATGAAGATAAAGGTAAATATAGTTTAAAAGAATTAAGTACATGTAACATATATTTATTTTGATAATTGATAGTTAAATATTTAGGTAAATCATTGAGTAAATGTTGCATATTTGTTTTGTTAATTAAAATTTAATATTGTTTCTAGTTATATCTACTTAGAATTTTAGTTATATCTACTCAATTTTATTATCTCCAAGGGTTTCTATTACATTGACTTAAGATTTTAATTAGATCTACTCTGTTTTATCTATCAGGATTAGTTAGTTATTAATTTTTAACTTACATTTACTAAATCCATAAGGTATATTTACTTGATTTCAAAGCTTTTAAATTTACTCAATATTTTTAAGTGTAAAAATGTTTCACCAATAAAATAAGTTTATCCCAGTGATAGTTTTTAGAGTGTGTCTATTATCAGATTAGACACAATTGTCTTTTTTGTCCAATGGAGTATTACTGTTTAGTTTATTAACAATTGGTATTTAAATATTTCTGAGGCGCTGTCCATCAGCTGGAGGACCACAGTTCCTCCCAAAGCTCCATAGCTCCATCCTGTCTGCCATCACATGTTTCCACACCTGGAAATTTTGAAATATAAGTTGTAAAAAAACACCAAATTTTAACCATTTTAATTATTCAATTTCCTTACGTTTGCAAACAGGAAATAATTATTGTGCACCTGAGAATTACTATGACCAGTGATGAAATGTGATTTAAGTACATTAACAGTTCAGTTGAGTTATTTCCATTAATATACAAACATGCTTTTACATAAAACAACATTACATGAAACACGCTACATTATACTTCTACGCTACATTATACTTCTACATTATACTTAACACTTCTACATATTTATTTTGCAGTAGAAAAAATTGTATGCATACTTAGTGGTTACTTTTCAGATTCATATTTAACAAAAATACAACTTAAAATAAATTCAATATATGATGCATCGACATACTTGCAACTAACTTGCCAACATTAAAATACTTCTTACATGGTAAAGCATCAGTAATATAATCCAATAACACATATGATCATACTGTGTGATAATACATATAAAAAACATTAAGTGTGGTGAGTACATTTTACTTTTACATTTTTTAGACATTAGGTTTCCACACCTGGAAAAAAATACAAACCACTAATTTTCAGGAATGTACAAATAGTAATGTATTATATGAAATATAAATAATGTAATGTAATGCTCCGTACTTGTATAGCGCCTTTCTAGTCTTTTCGACCACTCAAAGCGCTTTTACACTACATCTGCATTCACCAGTCACACACACATTCATACACTGGCGGAATAGCCGCCAGGGGCAAATCGGGGTTCAGTATCTTGCCCAAGGACACTTCGACACGCAACCAGGGGGAGCCAGGGATCGAACCGCCGATCTTCCGATTAACAGCCAACCCGCTCTACCTCCTGAGCCACAGCCGCCCCGTAAAATAAATAGATTTTAGTTTTTAGTACTTTAGTAGAATAAATAGATTTTTAGATCACAATATGTTTATGTATCCTGTATTTGTGAATTGTTAATATATCACAGTCCTCTGACTGGAAAACAGTTTGACTTTAGTTACCAGAGTACAATTTTTTGTGGTGATGTTTAAGTTAACATCAAAACTTGTGTTGAGTGAAAAACTTTATCTCAAACTTACAGGACTTAATTTTACAATTCTAGTAAAGTCCCCCACGTTTCCAAAGATAGCACATGACATTTCATGACTGCAATGTTGTTGTATGAATGTGGTCCCAGGGTAGGTCAGTGTTTGAACAGCAAAACGCATCACTGAAGATGATGTCAGACATTTTTTAATGTCCTTATCCCATAGTTGTATAAAATGTGTCCAATTAAACAAGTGAATCAGCTCACAATGAGAGACTCTGAGTAGCATCAGCAACAGTCCAGTCACAGCTTCCATGTCTGCTCAGTGTTCAGCCTCTGTTGACCGAGTCAGCAGCTTCCAGTCAAACCTCTCAACTTTACCCCAACACTGAATTATTCAAATTATGAAAACATCACACAAAGTGTCCATTGCTACAGTTGAGTAACATTGACATCTGTACTTCTGTTGTGACACCTACATTCTAAACTGGAAACCACAAAGTCAACGGAAACTCATCAAACGAAATATAGAAAACATGTTTGATGGTGTCAAAAGATAAATTATCACATGATCAGAATCTGATCAGCTCTAAGGTCCCTTTCCTCTTGAACCTCATGTGCTTGAGTTTACTAAATTCTACAAAAACACTTTGTCCATCTCAGTTTTGTCCTTGTTTCAGTAAAGCAGGAAAAGGAAGAGAACAACACTCTTATTAAAAGGTGTTCCTCCTTTGCTGCTAAATGACTATTAGCAGCAAACACTGAAAAGTGGAAGTATATTTCAAATTTCAGATGAAAAGACAGTAGGCTATATTATCTATGTCTGGATCATCTACAATAGACTAATCCCCCCATTAACTTAAAAATTTGAGCAAGCAGCAAAATTAAAAGTACACACCCACTCATATTTATCATTACATTGAGGGGATATATTAACTCAGCAGCAAAATTAAAAGTACACACCCACTCATATTTATCATTACATTGAGGGGATATATCAACTGTCAAAGCTGCTTTTAACACCCTTTGAAATTCGCACCATGTAACTGACAAACGAATGTTGTAAGACTAAAAGCTGATGCTTGAGAAAAGTGTTTACCTCATGGAAACAAATGCGTGCATACTGTGAATTTAATTTAAAACTTATCGTTAGGCCAGAAAACCAAAGGAAGACAGCTTGGTTGAGTTTGAGATTAACACTCACACACTGAACCTTTAATAAATCTGCATATGCAAGAGCATGTTAGTTTGTTTGATAAACTCTGACCCTCGACTCACCCATCAACATCTGTTTAATAAATAGATTTTGATTTATGTAAATGCAAAATGTATTACTTTGACATGAAGATTTATTTATTTTATTTATTAGTTTATTTGACAGGGACAGTGTACATTAATTAACATTGCTGCAAATGTACCAGAATTTTCCAAAAGGCTATTTTTCATCCGTTGTCCCTGGACAGATCTTAAAATTGTCTACCTAAAAAAAAAACAACAATAAGAAGATTACAGTGAACAATACAAATATAAAAGAGCAGTAAAACAGATATAACTCTTCAAATCCCGTTGATAAAGCTCCTAGTCACAAAGTAACGGAGGACTCCTATGCTAATTTCAGTCCCTCCCAAATCGATCATCTTGTTGATAGTGCTGCTGGCTCGCTGCGAATGACACTCGACTCTGTAGCCCCTCTAAAAAAGAAAATACTAAAACAAAGACGGTTAGCTCCATGGTATAATACTGAAACTCGCAAATTAAAGCAAATATCACGGAAACTTGAGAGGAATTGGCGTTCCACCAAAGTGGAAAATTCTCGTTTAATTTGGCAAGATAGTCTTAAAACTTATAGGAAGGCCCTCCGTAATGCCAGAGCAGCGTACTACTCGTCATTAATAGAGGAAAATAGGAACAACCCCAGGTTTCTTTTCAGCACTGTAGCCAGGCTG
>NW_025742303.1:0-4398 GCF_021292245.1 Micropterus dolomieu | reverse complement strand
TGTGAGGAAACTCACCTCTCTTTACTCCACCGGTCTCTTATTTAATCTGAAGTCTCTATATCTCATTTCACATCTTTATTTCTTCTCTTCTTTCTTAATGAACAAAGCAACAAGTGCCATGAACAGCAGCTGGATTGTCTCTTTCCAGGGGTGTTACTAGACATAAAGCTCTATTGGGGCACAGACCCCTTCATTACCCATGTAAATTTTTGATGATATATTTTTAATTGGAGTGTATGACATGTTTAAGTATGTGCCTTACCAGCTTCCCTTGCTTAGCAAATTAATATTGGCACTGTTATATCAGAAAGGGCTTTGACCAGAGCAGCAGACACCTATGATCCTGGTCATTGGGTCTTAGCAAATTGCAAAGAAAATACAGCCATCTGCTGAGAAAAATCTTTGCTAAATTGTACTATTGCTAAAAATCTTTACTAAAACTAATTTAAGTTTTGAGCAGCACACCACAAAGCTTGTGCAACTGTGTTTTTACCAGTTTAGAAATATATCAAAAATACGATCAATGTCAACGCCGATTGTTACGAATTGTCGAAAATTTGCATCACACCTCTGCATTTTATACTGCTGCTGAGATAGCATATTCCCCCCAATTTGTGCATATTCAATTCGTACCTGCTTTCCCATTTATGTCTGTTGTTGCTAATTTGCATCATACCTACATCGTACCTGAATTTATATCTTTTATAGATATATATGTTCTATAGACAAATTCCACTTAATTTAACATTAGCTCTAAAGCTAATGAAAACAAATATATTTATATATATATATATTTTTTTTTATTGTAAATAATTTCAGGCGTCAAGCGGTTAAGGACACTGAGACCATCTTACACACTTTTATATCATGCCTGGATTAAAGCCTTTTTACTTGCTCGACCCAAAAATCTATCGATCAACTCCAGACTGTCCAGAACTCAACTTTAACCAGAACAAAATAATACAACCACATCACCCCTGTTTTAGCTTCATTACACTGGCTCCCAGTATGTTTTAGAATACACTTTAAAATTGTATTGATTACTTTTAAAGCTCTTCATGGCCTCTCTCCCTGTTATATCTCTTAATTTTCAGTCCTATACGCACCAGCATGTACCTTGAAATCCTCAGGCAGAGGTATTTTGTCTGTTCCAGAGTCTCAACTTACTAAAGGGGACAAAAATGCCAATCACATGTGGAACAAACCCCTTTTTTCACATAGTTACAGATGAAATGCCAAATAAAATGAGAATCATCAAAGATATTTAAAAGAAACTATGTAAATGTCTTGCTATACGACCTAAGAAACAGTTATGATGACGATATTACTGCTTTCAAGGGTGGGGAAAATTACTTGGCCTAAAGGAAACATGTCATTTTGACAAAAATGGCTGTTAAAAATTTATCAACACAATAACTATAACTAATAATCTCTTACAGGTATATAATTTCTGGACTACCTGACATTGTGCTCTAGAAATGGTTAAATACAGTGAGTTTTACAAACTGAACACTTCCTGCTGCTGCTTCACCTGACTTTTATTTTGAAGATGTATGCAATCTTTTTGTAAGATAAATGCAATCTTTTTGTAAGATAAATGCAATCTTTTTGTAAGATAAATGCAATCTTTTTGTAAGATAAATGCAATCTTTTTGTAAGTGAGATCAGCGCTGACCGCTGTCATTGTTCAAAAATGCGGCTACACAACAAGACAACCAGTTTGAAATATATAGCAGTGAGTAATGCAGCAGTCAGGAGCAGCAGACACAGTGAGCTGTTAGATAAAGAGCTGCACACCTCCACCTCCAGCTCCTTTCACTTTCGCTGTTTGCAGCAACATCATAGAGTACGGTCTAGACCTGCTCTTTTATGAAAATTAGATAACTGTTGTTGTGATTTGGCGCTATATAAATAAAATTGAATTGAATTGAATGTACTCAGAATAAAGTCAGATCATGACTGCTGACATAATTATGGAAACTTCTGTGCCCTGTGGTATAAAAAGGTATCTGCTGTTACCATAGTAACTACAGGTGTCTCATGCACAATAATGGCGCAGCTGCATATTAGCGAACTGCCTCCTTGGCTGTGTCTGAGAGCATTTTCTAGTTAAGTAGGCTTATGTAGCTTTATCCTTATGGATTTAGGCCTACCGTGTTTTTTAGCAGTCTGTTCACGCTGATATAAGCTAATAAAAACTTGTTAAAGTTGAAAATATTAAACAGTAATATATTATTTTTGAAAGTCCGACCCCCACAGTGTCTGCTTAGAACAAATGTAGTTGAGGACCGCTGATGTAGAGGTCAGTTAAATAATAACCTACTTCCATTGGTGATTAAAAATAAGTTTTCATAGTTTGGTAAGATGCTTTGCTCCAAATAGCCAAAAAGACATAAGTGCATGAAAATGTTGGTTGACATTTGCAACTTGCTGGTAACTATTTTTTTCATTATACTAATGCTTATGATATCCCATTAAAATTTACCACCTGTTTGAATGTAAATAGGGACATGACTTCTTTTTTGGGTTTTATTAGCCTACTGTGGGATATGTGGAAATGCATGCTTTGTTATTTTTTGTTCACATTCCTCTTGAGTAGTGACGTCACTGATCGAAGGGGGTCCCACACATGCATTAGGCCTACGGGATGATCCCCAGGATTCCCCCGTTTGAAAAGAGAGTAAACCAAATGCATTTCCTCCTGTGTTTAAACATTTATTTAGGTTACAAAAACAGTCCACGCGCTTAACAACAATGGCGATGAGTTAAAAGAAATAGCCCGTAACTTGTTGTAAACAACAATGAAATAGACTAGTGTTATTTTTCGTTCTTGTTTTAAACTCCACCTGTATGGCAACAGGGGGGCTGTAAAGACCTGTGGGTGATGCAGAACAGGGGTCTCAATTATAAAAACGTCCCCAGAAACCTCGCTAAAAGTGTACGTCCAAAAGACAAAATGGCTTACACCATAAAAAAAATTCAGACTTATAAAACCGTGCATATGCACCCTTGTAAGCTTGTTCCCTTTATAAATCACAATCAACTTGAAATTTGGTCTATATGAGGAAGCGTCATATCCGAGCCCTTCAAACGCTTACAACTATCTATAAATGGTTAGTGGAATTACGCACTGACTGTGGGAAGAAAAGGATGCAAATCTGACAGAGGAGCTACACAACGAGATTTAACTCAGTGGTTAAACTGTCATATAACACAAAACAGATGGCTTTCACAAGACGTTTACAAATGCGTGTGTGATTATTTTGCGTTCTTGTTTTAATCTGATTATACATGAGGACACCAAAACATAAGGCTCTCGAGGAGACATCAATCGATATGCATATTATTACGTGGTTGTTATTATAGCTTTGATGGGTACAAGAATAGGATACGTCCCCCACATCATATAGACATGTTTTCTAGTGATCCATCCTTAATGTGTTATGTATGATTTCTGCGAAGTTTCTCATGGAGGGAGAGAGTAATGCGCCTGTTCAACCTGTTGAAAGCAGGTGCCTGTCGGCCTGCGCTGAAAGAGCAAATCTTGAATGTGGAAAACCTAACATCCGCCTGATCAAGGTAATATCAGACACGGGGTAAATCCCTTTTTTATCTTACGAGGAGCAAACGGTAGCCTATAGTTAGTGAGAGGGACGGATTTATGCGTGAGAACACAAAAGAGATGTCTCTCACATGATGTTTACAAATGCGTGCGCGAGTGTTTATCATTCTTGTTTTAAAACTCTAAGTAACAAATATTAAGGGGGCTGGTTCCCTTGGCGGATTTCGCACAAGAATGGCGGAGCCTTGTGAATATTTCCCCGTGGGTCCTTTGCACCATAGTGGATGGCTACAGGCTGCAGTTCCGGGTCCGCCCACCCGGATTCAACGGGGTGGTCTGGACTGCGGTGCACTCAAGGCGAGCCAGGCGTTGGAACAGAAAGTTCTCTCTCTACTGGACAAAGGGGCCATAGAACGCATTCCCCAGCCAGTCAGGGAGTCCGGGTTCTACAGCCGGTACTTCATAGTTCCCAAAAAAGACGGAGGATTGCGTCCGATCTTAGATCTACGGTTCCTGAACGAATCTCTGAGGAGATTTAGGTTCAAGATGCTCACCATCCCCGCCATCGTCAGTCAGATCCAATCCGAGGATTGGTTTGTCACGATAGATCTACAAGACGCATATTTCCACATCTCCATCTCTCCCTCTCACAGGAAGTTCCTGAGGTTCGCCTGCCGTTCGGCCTAGCACTCTCTCCTCGCACGTTCACCAAGTGTATGGATGCAGCTCTGGCCCCAGTGAGGCTCCAGGGCATCCGCATATTGAACTACATCGACGACTGGCTCATTCTGGCCCAGTCTCGAGAGTTAGCGGTTTGGCATCGAGATGTCGTCCTC
>NW_025742302.1:0-7815 GCF_021292245.1 Micropterus dolomieu | reverse complement strand
TGTCCAGATGTTGACTGCCACAACAATTATTATGAGTGCTGCTAAACCCACAGACACAATGATGCCCCTCACCAAGTAGAACGATTCTGAAAACATTTTGACTGCACAGTCTGGAAAAGACATGAAAACACATTTGTTTAAAACAGTGAGTAAAAGAGAAGAGAAATACACGTTTCAAAAATGTTCTTTTCTTGTTTAAAGGACAGATAAACTATTAGTAAACATTTATCACTAACAGTATATCTCAAGATGCCCACATATTTTTGAAAATACAATCTGCAAGTGGTTCTAAGGGATAGTGGGTTACAGTATAAAACATACTACATACGTAATCTGCATGGGACCACAAAAACATTTTATTTTCTTCATGAAACTTATTTCTTCCTGCTGTTGTTTTAGTTTGATGTTGAAGTAACACAACCAAAGTTAAGAAAATAACTCTTTTCTATCTTCAGTAAATAAATGACATATTCTATATAATATTCTCCACTTGTTTCTCACATGAGGACCAGTGGGTGAATTTCCATCTAGCGCCATCATCAGGTCTAAATTAAACTTCTCTAATATTTTCATTTGGGAATTAGACCTAAGACCTTTCCCATCAGCCTCAGCTGTACTTTGTAGTACCTGCTCATTAGCTAACACACTATAATAAGATTGTTAATTTAATATTAAACATTATACCTGCTAAACATCAGCATGTTAGCATGCAGACATTAGCATTTAGCTCAAAGTATCAATGCAGAGGCAAGCATGGCTGTAGACTTATTTGCCTCATTAATGAATATTTTAAATATTTTGGAAAACATTTTAAGACAATATAAGAAAATCAAACCCAGTTGAAATATTTTTTCTAAAATATGAACAAGTTCCATATGTTTCTATGATAAAAATAATAATAATGTGTAAATGGTGAATGTTAATGTTCCATTAGTGAAGGTGAATTGATCGCTCAATGTTTGATCTTAAGATGTTGGGATTTCGTAGTTGTTGCAATTGGAAGCGATGAAAAATCTGTTGGAGACAGATAAACTCTACTCTACTCTAGTAAACACAGCAGTTATAATGTGCGGGAGGAGCTCGGAGACTGGGAAAATAAACATAAATGGTCGTTAACTATACAAGAGTTCGCCAACATCATCAAAACATACAAGACTGCCACTGTAAATATGCATCAACATATTAACCAAATATACACTATTTGCGTAAATTAAATTCTCAACTCTGAGATTTGTTTTGTGTTGAATATATGAGTAAAATATATTGTTTCTCACCTGCGTGTGGTGGTGGTGATGGTGTTGTCGCATCCTCATCTGAGAAATTTTAAAAAACAAAACAAACAAATGTTCAGTTAGAAAGTACCTCATGTTTACCATCTGCTGTTACTAAACAAGAAAGAATGATGTCATCTTTAAAAGTCATCAAATAAACAAATGTTTTGGTGGTTTTAGTCATCTTGAACAGTTCAGCATATTCTCACCTGTTTTCTCACCTGAGGACTGAGGGCTGAAGGTGAACAGCTGCACTTTTCCAGAGTAACCATCTGTCACTTCACACTTCAAGTTAGACTTTGATTTGTTACTAAAATGAGAATCCAGGAAAGACACAGTGACCGAGCAGCCAGACTGTGATGTCTTCATGTCTTTGTTATCTTTGTCCACATCTTTACCCTCATACAGAAACTTCACCGTGTGTCTACACCATCCATGTTTCAACACAGAGCAGGTTAACGTCACCTTATCAGCGTCCTGATGTTCAGTCACTGGTGAAGATGGAGATATTGTGAGAGAAAGACAACAAGAGTAAAGTTAACTTCATCACTGTGATCATAATTATTGTAATGTTTCAGTATATTGTTCTAACAAGACAGTTTGAGCTGAAAACATTATGATGGAAATACTCACTGATAATAACAGACAGATGAACATGAGAGTCTGGAGCTTGTTGTTGTCTTGATTTGTACTGTTGACAGTGATAATAACCATCATCCTCGTCTGTGACCTTCTTTATAACCAGAGAACAGTTCTCTGTAACACTCAGTCTGTCTGATTTAGCTTTGGTGTTTTCACCAATCTGCCCAAGTGTAACCAGCTCTACTGCTGGTTTGTTTCCTGAACCAACAAAGAACCATGTAGTATATTCACATCTTTTCTGACTGTCTGTCACATTTTCACAAGGCAAAGTGACTTCATCTCCAACTCTGACAGTGAAGGAGAGGGGAAGTTTTCCAGCTGCTGCTGTTGAGAAAATGATGAAAAATAAAGTGAAATGAGAAAATGTCTGTTATGTTCATAGTTAGTGACGATTATTTCTTTATCCTTAGTTTCCAAGAGTTCACTAAACTCACCACATTAGAAACAACAGATTTGGTTTTCTTAGTTAAATCAAATGTAGCTAATAAAGAATCTTTAATAATATTGATCAAGTTATTTTTTACAATGTGCCTTCCATTTATATATGTGATATATGTATTCTTACCTGTAAACTGAAGCACCGCTGTAAGAAATAAAGAAATCCATTTGAACTCAACCATCATGATTCTCTGAGTCTCTCCTTCTTCTGTCTCTTGTTCTCGTGCTCAGAACTGTCTGAGTTTCTAAACTAGTGCTTTAGTAGAGAGACGCTGCAGCTACTTCCTGTGGTTAGGATGATGTCACTTCCTCATGGTGACTTAGTCTATTTTAGATTTCAGTCTCTCTGAATTTCTTGTCGATGTCCAAACAGCCAAAAACTCTGTTACAATTTTCACAATGTAGTTTTCTCTCATCCACAGTGACTGACAGAGACCCCAAATTCTTGATCAGCAATATGAGATGCAGCCGTCAGAGTTCACACTTTGTTCAGTCCCACGGTGCGTTTATGGCAAAGACGTGTTTCACCACCTGAAAAGAAGAAAAAGAGGAAGTTGAAGGTGTGAAGATATATATTTTACTGGTCTGAGATCTGCTGGTTCCACAATGTATCTTTGTAGTTCTTTTTGTTCAGAGATCTGAAGAGGAAGTGTTTCTGTGAGAATGTGGTTAACAGCAGCAGCAGAGGTCTGGAGGTTTTACCCTCTAATGATGACCAAATAAACATCAGAATCACATGTGGTTTTCTGCAGGCCTTGTACTTGTTGCAAAAAGAAAAATTGCTTTGCATGTAAATTTAACATGTCACCATTGTTATCAGGTAGCTGGTTGATGTAACATGACACTCGAAGGTTAGAGGTCCTCCAGAGGGAAGTGCACAAGAGGAGGGAGGTGGTTCTACTAGTAGAGGCAGAACATTCATAGTAAAGAATATTCACTTTCCATTATGACACTGTTAGTACATGAAGGAATCACAAACACAATGTAGACTAAAGTGGTGAACATTTCTTTATTTGCAGATTATATTATCAGATATAATAAAGAAGAGACTGTTACTGACGCCATTAAGGCTGAAAGTCCATCAAAGCCAAAAATATGTCAACAACAATGCTAAATGTAAGTGAATTAAAGTTCTTCTGTACACAGAGACACGAAACTGAGCTCAATCTGCTGTTGCTTCAAACACAAACGGTAAACCTTAAAATCAGGTCTGTGTTATGGGGTTGTGTGGTGTGGAGACAGAGAGGACCCAAGAGCAGCACTTCTGAGGGAAGGAGGTTTATTGAGGGATAAAGGGTGAGAGGGACTGGAGTGGAGGGAGAGGAGGACGTCGGGGAAACACAGGCACGAGGAACCAAGGAGCCTGGGGAACACTGGGGCCGAGGAAGCGAGGAGCGGTGGGAGAACAGGGAGCACGCCGTTGGGGAGGTCCGAGGAGGAGAGGGCCGGTGGATGAGCCCAGCCGACTGAACGGAGGACGAGGGTGAGTGTACCTGGGAGGGAAACAGACAGAGAGACAAGGTTAGAGATAACAGAGACAAAGCACGGGGTAAATGTGATAATAAAACAAGAAACAGGAGAGCCTGAACGTGGGGGTGGCACCGGGTATGGAGCAACGACGATCAAGCGAGGATGGTGTGGAGAACCGGGGTTGAAATACAGGCAGGCATGAGGTGATTACTGGCAGGTGTGGCAGGCTGACGAGGTGGCTGAGGAGATGCAGGTGCAGGTAGTTGGCTGGGCTCAGGAGCAGAGGGAGAGAGAGAGAGCACACAGGGGAGAAAACACAGGGAGGCAGGCAGAGAACAGAAAACCGAAAAAGCAGAATAACTGATAAAAAGGAGAAAAAACCAGGACACTCACCGTCAGCCGGGCTGCCACCACAACATGCGGGCTGCTGACATAATATTCTCATGTCCTGACACAGCACTAACTCCACTCTCACTCCATACTCACGTCTCCGTTCAGAGAGAGAGAGAGAGAGAGAGAGAGAGAGAGAGAGAGAGAGAGAGAGAGAGAGAGAGAGAGAGAGAGAGAGAGAGAGAGAGAGAGAGAGAGAGAGCTGAATTTAATTGAGAGAGAGATGCAGTGGTTGTTTGAAAGTATTCTCATCTGCGGGAGAAACGTGGACTATAAGTACAAGGTACAAATAATAACAATAATTATTACATCATAAATCTTGATGCCATTTCAATCCCCAACACTATCTAAAGTACACAAGTTGCATTATTGCAAACTTTTATATGAACTAACAATCTTCACACCTTCAACCTACTCTTCCTCTTCTTTTCAGGTGATGAAACACGTCATTGTTAAATATACACCGTGGGACTGGACAAAGTGAGAACTTGAGACTCAGTATGAATCTTAAAATAGTTTATTTGTCACATTTCAGAGGAAACTGGCAGAACTGAAGATAGAAGCACAACTCAGAGACAGGCAATATAAAAACTTCACTAGATAATCAGTCTGAAGAAGGCAAACAGACACGATTGCAGGAGTAGTACAAACACTAGTTGGTCAGGCAGAATCCTGGATAGCTAGGCAGAAGACACTAGACAATCTAACGAGGAGCAAGTGAAGAGGGGCTGGTACTGTAAGTACTGAGACTGATGGGGAAAATGAGGTGCAGGTAAGGAGACAGGCGGGAACAACCAGGTGAGGGGATTGGGGTGATGACCAGGCAGGAGGAAGAACTGGAATCTGAAATGACAGGAGAGTTAGTGAACTGATCAAAAAAGTAGAGTAGGAGGATTCGGGACAGTTTCAGCTTTAGATTGCCTCAAAGAATGCAGAAACATATTCCTTTGCCTTATAATCAGTGACTTTGTCGTATGTGTTTGTAGATGGTGGATCTTTGTCAGGCTGCTGTGACCTCTGACCTCTGACATCTTAACTGACGGCTGCATCTCTTATTGCTGATCAAGAATTTGGAGTCTCTGTCAGTCACTGTGGATGAGAGAAAACTATATTTCAAAAATGTAAAAGTGAAAATTGTAACAGAGTTTTTCTCTGTTTGGACATTAACAAGAAATTCAGAGAGACTGAAATCTAAAATAGACTAAAAGTCACTGTGAGGAAGTGACATCATCCTAACCACAGCAAGTAGCTGCAGCGTCTCTCTACTAAAGCACTAGTTTAGAAACTCAGACAGTTCTGAGCACGAGAACAAGAGACAGAAGAAGGAGAGACTCAGAGAATCATGATGGTTGAGTTCAAATGGATTTCTTTATTTCTTCCAGCGGTGCTTCAGTTTACAGGTAAGAATACATATATCACATATATAAATGGAAGGCACATTGTAAAAAATAACTTGATCAATATTATTAAAGATTCTTTATTAGCTACATTTGATTTAACTAAGAAAACCAAATCTGTTGTTTCTAATGTGGTGAGTTTAGTGAACTCTTGGAAACTAAGGATAAAGAAATAATCGTCACTAACTATGAACATAACAGACATTTTCTCATTTCACTTTATTTTTCATCATTTTCTCAACAGCAGCAGCTGGAAAACTTCCCCTCTCCTTCACTGTCAGAGTTGGAGATGACGTCACTTTGCCTTGTGAAAATGTGATAGACGGTCAGCAAAAATGTGGATATACTATATGGTTCTTCATTGATTCTGGAAACACAGCAGCAGTAGAGCTGGTTACACTTGGGCAGATTGGTGAAAACACCAAATCTAAATCAGACAGACTGAGTGTTACAGAGAACTGTTCTCTGGTTATAAAGAAGGTCACAGACGAGGATGCTGGTCGTTACGACTGCAGACAGATTAACAAATCAGGCCAACTACAAGGTCCAGACTCTCAGGTTCATCTGTCTGTTGTTACCAGTGAGTATTTCCATCATAATGTTTTCAGCTCAAACTGTCTTGTTAGAACAATATACTGAAACATTACAATAATTATGATCACAGTGATGAAGTTAACTTTACTCTTGTTGTCTTTCTCTCACAATATCTCCATCTTCACCAGTGACTGAACTTAAGGACGCTGATGAGGTGACGTTAAACTGCTCTTTGTTTACACACGAACGTTACCGTAGACACACAGTGAAGTGGCTGTATGAGGGTAAAGATGTGGACAAAGATAACAAAGACATGAAGACATCACAGTCTGGCTGCTACGCCACTGTGTCTTTCCTGGATTCTCATTTTAGTTACAAATCAAAGTCTAACTTGAAGTGTGAAGTGACAGATGGTTACTCTGGAAAAGTGCAGCTGTTCACCTTCAGCCCTCAGTCCTCAGGTGAGAAAACAGGTGAGAATATGCTGAGCTGTTCAAGATGACTAAAACCACCAAAATGTCAAATAAATGTTTAGACACATTTGAATATTGCATGTAATTCTGTTTTCTTTTAGCTACAAGAGTTGTGCCATAACAGCTGCAGCCAAAAAGTTCTATTCTAACATGGTAAACACATGTGGACCTTGTTCATCTGCTGCGGAGCAGGTTACGGCTTGAGATCAACACTATAAAAACACCGCCTACTGACCGATCAGCTCTCTGGAAATCAGTGTGGGTTTTTTTTGGTGATGAGGAGAAATGTTTTTTTATAGTGATATCATCCTACAGAGACTGACTGAAGTAGATTACTCTAGACTTGTGGGCTACTACTTGTAGGTTCTTAAAATATTACAGTATGCCTACTTACTGCTTTGAAATGTGTTTTATACACTGAACAAAATTATAAACGCAACACTTTTGTTTTTGCCCCCATTCATCATGAGCTGAACTCAAAGATCTAAGACTTTCTCGATGTACACAAAAGGCCTATTTCTCTCAAATATTGTTCACAAATCTGTGTTATTGAGCACTCCTCCTTTGCCGAGATAATCCATCCACCTCACAGGTGTGGCATATCGAGATGCTGATCAGACAGCATGGGTATTGCACAGGTGTGCCTTAGGCTGGCCACAATAAAAGGCCTTAGGCTGGCCACAATAAAAGGCCACTCGAAAATGTGCAACACATGTCCTTTGCATAGAGTTGATCAGGTTGTTGACTGCGGCCTGTGGAGTGTTGGTCCGCTCCTTTTCAATGGCTGTGCAAAGTTACAGTCAGGTCGAGGCCCCGATGAGGACAACGAGCATCCAGATGAGCATCCCTGAGACGGTTCCTGACAGTTTGTGCAGAAATTCTTTGGTTATGCAAACCGGTTGTTGCAGCAGCTGTCCGGGTGGCTGGTCTCAGACGATCTTGGAGGTGAAGATGCTGGATGTGGAGGTCCTGGGCTGGTGTGGCTACATGTGGTCTGTGGTTGTGAGGCCAGTTGGATGTTCGTTGGTTCTTTAACTTTAAAAAAAAAAAAAAAAAAGTATTTTGCGTTTTAATTTTAAGTGTATTTTTTTTTATTTGCTCGCAAGTCTGTTTCACACAGCCTGTCGCAGCAATTAAAATAGGTTCCATTTTTCTATGTGAGGCTGAATATTATGTAGGTCTATTGAAATTAAGTTTAAT
>NW_025742301.1:14262-19932 GCF_021292245.1 Micropterus dolomieu | reverse complement strand
GTATCATGTCCAGACGTACCAAAAAGCCTCTTGGAGCGATGCCCTAAACCCAACAGGAAGTCGGCCTTTTTGAATTTTGTGGTAATTTCTGGATGATTTACACACTCCATACTTTAACAAACTCCTGCTACAGAATTAGTCCGACCAACTTCAGATTTTTGCTATCTAGTCTAATCCCACAGACCATTAAAGACAAAGTTGTTGTAACTTCACTGTACATTCTCACATCTGCACCAGACTTTATGTGCTTGATAACAGTCCCGCCCCGAACATATCAACATGTTCAGTTATGGTCGTAGGGTGAAGTGCTATTTAGCGCCACAAAGGGGACACAGAAAGTGATGATTAAGACCTTTGTGTAACGTCCGAAGCGCATGGCAAATTCACAGCCACACTGTCAGAGCTCCAGAATCTGACACACGACCGCCTAGACATGCTACACGTGTGAGGGCAATGCAAGGCATTGCGGTTCCCAGTAGCAGCAGAGCTGGGGACCCTGTTGGGATTGTTGTCGTTTGTATTATTATTCTTCCGTACGTTTTCGCCAATACTGCAGCCTAGACAGTAACTGCTACAGACACGAAACTCACAGGGTACTTCAGACCCATGAGACGACAGCATGCGAAAACATTGGCTTACTTCTGCCTCTAGGGTACCTTCAAGCAAGGTCCAAAGTTTTGCACTTTCAAATCACTGTAACTCCCGCAAACAAAGGCGGATATCAACAACCTTCTATGTTATCTATGCATTCGTGGGCTCGAGCTGAATCTCCTGGTATAGGCCACACCCATTTCCACCTAGACTTTTTTTTTGCTACATTGCGAATACTGAAAAACCTATTTTAATTTACTCCTCCGAAGTCGCAAGTTCGATCGGCACCAAACTTGGCACTCACCATGTCTGGACCAAGCCTATGAAAGTTTGATCAGACGAATGAATGATGAATGTTGTAAATATAAGCTAAAAAATGTTCGCAAAAAACGCTAAAAACAGGAAGTGATGTCATATCTCAGGTTTGGAATGGCCGATCGACACCAAAATTAATGTGGGATGCCCCCCTGAGGGCCTGTGCAAAATGTGGTGCAACTAGCCCCTAGGTGGCGCTCTATAACTCTATAAGTCACATTGACATGAAACTTGAGCCGAATTGTTCAGCATGGTCCCCTCACGACAGGCACCAAATTTGACCCAAATATGCCCATAGGTGGCGCTGTTATTGCACATGCATTTTATATCTCCATAACCACAAGTCTGATTAATACCAAATTTGGGCCCATGATGACACCTGAAAAATTTGGTGCAATTTGGCCTGCTATAGTTCTATAATCAAAGCTCAAATACTGTGCGAAAATCCCATTCATTTTTTTGGATTTGGAACCAAAGGACATTTTGCCTCATGACTACGCACCATTACATTGCACATTCATAAACTTTATGTCTACGTATTTGGGGGATACTGACGATTCGTACTGTATAGGATACGCCTCTATGCGATGACGTTTTCATTTCGCCAAATCACGAAAACTGTAAAACCTATTTTAATTATCTCCTCCAAAGTGGCAAGTCCAATCGGCACAAAACTTGGCATGGACAATCTCTGGACCAAGCTGATGAAAGTTTGTAGAGGAAATTTTGATCCGCGAAAAAATGTAGTATTTATAAGCTAACAAATGTTTGCTTAAACAGGATGTGATGTCATATCTTAGGTTTAGAATGACTGATCTACACCAAACTTGGAGATATTATCTGGAACGACTCCCCAAGGGGCTGTGTGAAATTTGGTGTCATTTGGCCTCTAGGTGGTGCTATTAATCATATCAAATAACACTCCCATACACATTCATTTTATAAGTCCCTTTAATATCAAACTCTGCTCGCTTATTCACCACGGGCCTGGCGCTGGGGGGCTTGGACCCCGCTTACAACTGCTTGCAGTTCTAGTTGTTGTTATTATTATCATTAACATTACAATTATCAGAAACACTACTATAATTATCTGCACCATTATTCATTCAGTCTGTACCAACATTACCTTTACTTATATTGTGTAGGCTGCTCCCCCATTGTGATTTGGCGCTATATATTAATAAAATTTAATTGAAGACCAGTTCAGCAGAAATAGAGCAACCTCCGTGCAGGTTTCATTCCTTTCATATCTCGTAGATTTATCCAGCATTGAAACATGTCACAGATGTTAACACGGGTCTTCCCCTCGCCTAGTCATATAACTTGTTTCACAATTTCTCAGACCTTTCTCTCTTTGGCATTTTTTCTGCCATCTTCACAGCTATAGAGTCCCGTAATGAGTCCAGGATGTTCGAATGTACTGGTGTTTGTTTACATTCTCTGTCCCACTGCTTAGAACACAAGCGCTCTACCGCCACCAGCTGCTCACTCCGAGCATCTTTGGTTGGGCTCAATTTACAGACCCATGGCTATGTAGAAAACCGGATTTTTTTTCAGAGCACACGATAAACAGAGAGCTAGCGACCCATGATGGAATATTTGCTGAATTTAACAAAAAGTGTATGGGATTAGAATCGCAAAGTATCCCTTTAACTGAGAAGGTAACCGCTGTGCCCTATCTTATCAACATTAAAGTTGAATCCACTCATTCCTGCTGCTGCGGAAGAATCCTTCTGCACCACTGAAACTGCCAGAGAATCAACAGGAGTAGTGCCCCATATTTAATAACAATAACTTATCATTTTGAATATTAATACTTTCATTAATATGTCTATAATATCTTTGATATTCAGCATTCAGCCAATAACCAAACCTGACCCCATGTTGAATCCCCAACAACTTTTATAAAAACAAAGGTAGAGTAAGTAATCTCAGTGGATTAACAGTGCCCTTCCCCCTTGAAGTAGTTGACTGAGGAGAGGGCTTCATAGGAGGAGGTGTCCTCTGGTGTGCAACTCTCAGTAAGAGCAAGGAAGTCCCAAGATCGTATGGAGGCACAGCCGGAGATTAATTTGCAGCAAGCCACTGTGACAAGGAGTTGGGTGTCTATTGAGTGGGTGGCATAGATAAGATTAGAGAGGTTACAATGATGCTAAATGATGCAGTTCTATAGTAGGTTGTAATGTTAATACAACAAGCTGTCTATACCTGAGGCACTGGAGACTGGCAAACAAACACTTGCTCTGCCTAAGCGCCTGAAGAGACACAAGGGAGAAGCAGAAGCCAGGAGAATAAACCGGATGTTCCCCACTGAATCCTCCATAGTGTTCTATCAGTGGCAGGGTAATAACACAAAATTAGATTCTCTCAGGTCTGAGACTGAACAGTACCAGAAGAACATATGGGAGAAGGAAGCATCACACAACACCCATGCTCAGTGGCTAGAAGATCTAAGAACAAATTACAGCAATCTGCCCCAGAACAAGATCCAGTAACCATTACAATGGCAGACATCCAAGTGTCAGGTATGAAGAAACTAACCTGTTGAAAACAGACAGCCCCGGTACTGGGGGCAGCCGGGCTGTGGGCAAAATCGCTGACTGAAATTTCCCCCCCCCCCTGTTTGAGTCTCAGCAGGCGCCATCTTTTTGTCATTAAAGTTTTTATTTATTCAAGAATACAAAACATAGAGTCAAACTCGACAATAAACACTAACCCCAACATTAGCAGACAGTATATCCAGCATATAACCCCATATACAGGCCTTCTGCAAATTGACATTTCCGTATCTGAGACAACCAAAAAATACATTCAGCACCATGTCCACAATTCTTTCCATATGCCCGACCTACAGAAAGACACGTTCCCTTGCCATCCTAAAATGTTCCTCTTCGTTGTTGATTCTAGCCAACATGTGTTTGTATGATGCAACTTCTGACATCATTTCCATCCATTTTTTAACATCTGGGGCGACTGTACTCCTTGTTCATATTTAGATATATTTGACATTTCTGTTTGGTCCCCTAGCAAACAGTCTTGGTGACACAGGTACCACCACACCCTGCCGCTTACTCACGTCTATCCATTCTCCAGTCTCCAGTCAGGTGCAACAGTCCCAATATATGCAAATACAGGATTTTATCTAAATTTGTATACCCTATATGTCCTGATTATGCGTGTGTGTGGTCATTGTTTTATTTTCTGTGTTCTCAGGATGTCAGATGTCTGGCAGTCATTTTGAAAGACTTTCAAAATGACCATCTGGACCTTGCATTATCGCATGTCATTGCATGCATTGCGCAAAAAGATTCTACAGAGTGCATGTGTTGCTCTAAGCAGGAGCTATTTTGCCTGGCATAACTTGGCACATATCAAGTTCGTTGGGGAGATGGCAGAGGACTACGGAGGTCCAAGGAGAGGTTCAGGTTAATTCAATATATGATGCATCCTGCTCAAAAGGTCATGGGAACGTTGGTACCTTTTCAGATGTGCCATAATTTAAAGACCATATATGAGATGTTTTGTCTTTCTGTTGCAGATTCCTCATGATTGAATTGATTGGACATTTTCCAAGGAAGACCAGGGCGGCTGCTTTCAGCTATGACCAATGGGCTTTGGCACAAAGCAAGTTGTACACTGCGGGAAGGCTGGTGGCCTAGTCCATTATCCACAATTGTATCCAATGCCTGAACAAAGACCTATTTCTGCTCATGTGTGGCCAGAAGCCTGAGATGGCTTCTGACCTGGATATTTTCTAGGAAGTGTTGGAAATTAAGCTTGAAAAGGTACCTTTAATATTTTCTGTATGTTATAGTCTTGTTTTAAAAGAGTAATTGTTAATTGTTAGTAAGTGTTACTTAATTTTCTTTATTACTTGCACTACTATCTATCCACAGTAACCTAAAGATCTATATTGATTACAAATATAACTTATTTATTGGTCTACTCAGGTTGTGAGATGCAGCACCAGTGAGGAGCACATGTAAATTGTAGGGGTTACTGAATATTAACCAGTGAATATTGTAAGATAAGATACTTTATTTTCCCCAAAGGGAAATTTGTCTTGGACTCATTCGTTCTGCAGCTTTACAAAGACAACACAAAATACAGAAATAAACATCTCTCTACACAAACTCTCATGCAACACAACACATGCTTTCATATGCTCATCAAGCTCCTCTCCTGTGGAACCAGGTTCCAGTTTGGGTTCAGGAGGCAGACACCATCTCCACATTTAAGAGTAGGCTTAAGACTTTCCTCTTTGATAAAGCTTATAGTTAGGGCTGGCTCAGGTGAGTCCTGAACCATCCCTTAGTTATGCTGCTATAGGCCTAGACTGCCGGGGGATTTCCCATGATGCACTGAGCTCCTCTCTCCTCTACTTTCTCTCCTTCTGTATGCAACCTCATCCCATTATTACATGTTACTAACACTATTTCTCCCCTTTCCGGTAGTCTTGTGCTTTCTCGTCCCTCTCCTCTCTCCTCCTATCACTTCCTGCAGGTGTTTCTGGCTCTGGAGCTGTGTAATCTGGATCTGTGGTTGCGGGTCACCTGCTGCCCCCGTGTTCCTGCTCGACACCCTCTGCTGCAACGACTATTGTTACTAGTCCTATTGTTATTATTGTTATTATAATCATTAACATTACGATTGTTATCATTACCACTACTATAAATATCTGTACCATTTTTCATTTAGTCTATAGCAACATCACCTTTACTGTCTGTACCTCTGTGTGTATATTGTGTAGGCTGCGCCCCCCCC
>NW_025742301.1:0-14242 GCF_021292245.1 Micropterus dolomieu | reverse complement strand
CCCCCCCCCCCCCCCCCCTTCCATCTCTCTCTCTCTCTCTCTCTCTCTCTCCCTCCTTCACCCCCAACCGGTCGAGGAAGATGGCCGCCCACCCTAAGCCATGGTTCTGCTCGAGGTTTCTGCCTCTTAAAATAAAGTTTTTCCTTGCCTCTGTCACCTAGTGCTTGGTCTTGGTGGGAACTGTTGGGCTTCTGTAAATAACATCATAGAGTATGGCCTAGACCTGCTCTTTTATGAAAAGCGCTGTGAGATAACTGTTGTTGTGATTTGGCGCTATATAAATAAAATTGAATTGAATATACATTAGACAGTCACCTATACAGTAAGCACATTGACTCCTTCCGGTGGCAGTTTTTGATTGAACAGTCCTGTCAGCTGCATTCCCTGCAATTGTAGTACAACCCTTGCCCAATGAGATATTGCACACCCCTATTAGTTTTCACTCACGTGACATTCAAGGCTACTTGGAGGGTGGAACGGTGCTGGCGATGGCGGCTCACACTGTACTCTCTGTTGAGATGTATTTAATTAAGGTCCCTGCCAGCGCTCGACTTCAGTGATGTTTACATTTATCTTGTGGAGAATACCTTACACTGCTGCCAAGATGAAAGCACATAAAAGCACTGACAGTTATATGTACTTTTGATCTGGATGGGTTAATAATGCTGCCGTTTGGGAGGTAAAGAACAAGAAATTTTTCATTGTAAAAGCAAAGGTGAGTACAAACGTTACCATTAAGTAGACACTAGATAACGGTTTAAACGTTAATTTGTTATTTGTTAGTTACAGGGCTTTTGTAGTCAGCGTTGTATGACAGTTATTATTGTGTTAGGTAACATCCTATAATATGACAAATGTAATCAAACCTTGTTTTCAAATGTCAGGTAAACCATTCAAACAGTTTAAATGACCCCCCACTAACAGCCTGGGTTGCGGTGGAGAAGGAGGGATTGGTGCGATTTGGCCACTGCACCTGTATGGCAGGTTTAGGAGAAGTTTGTTCACATGTAGGTGCCATACTCTACACTTTACTAGCAGCTATGAACAAACTGAGTGGCACTACATGCACAGATGGAGCCTGTGTCTGGAATGAGCCTAGTATGGGAGTCGTCAGGAAAGTAGGGTATGCACCAGGGAGTCAAATAGCTTTCACAAAGTCCCAGAGAAAGAGATTTGTTAATGGGTGTGGCGTTCTCCCCCCTGCCAAGTTTCCCCCTTCAACCCCAGATGAATGCGCATCATTCTACAAAATGCTACATCTATCTGAAGACACTGAGTATCAACCTGTAAAAAGCTCCATTTTGTCTGTTGTCTCTAGCCATTCAAAGAGGGCCGTGCAACTGAACGTCCCTGCACCCCTAAGCAAACTCTACAAGCCCAAGTACAGGTCACTGTCACACCAAGAGCTGCAGGCAAAAAGTGAAGAGGTCTTTTACAGGGTTAAGGATAATAGTAAAACAAGTCAGACAGTAAATATGATGAAGATATGAATGTCAGGAATATCACAGGCACAAGTGTAGAAAGGTTATCCATCAAATCTGTGTATATTTTCCAATATATTTTCTAATGTTTTGAATAAACGTTAATTCATCATTGTTTATATTTGTCACATATTCCAAACTTGTTAACTCATAATTGCATCATGCAATAGACAGGGAGACAAGACTTCAATCAAAATGTGCCATGTGGTTTGACCAGAAGGCAGGAAGGGTGACTGCATCAAACATTAGAGCTGCCTGCCACATGAGTCCTGAGGAACCAGCCAGCTCCCTGCTGAAGAAGCTGTGCTACCCTACAAGGCCCCAACCAATAACACACCACACTCTCTCAGCTATTTACAGTCTCCTCCAAAAGTATTGGAACGGTAAGGCAGATTCCTTTGTTTTTGTTGTTCAGTGAAGACATTTGGGTTCAAGATCAAAAGATGAGTATGAGACAAGAGTTCAGAATTTCAGCTCTCATTTCCTGGTATTCACATCTAGATGTGTTAAACAACTCAGGACCTACCACCCTTTGTTTGAACCCACCCATTTTTCAAGTGAGCAAACTATTGGAACATGTGACTGCCAGATGTTTCTTGTTGCCCAGGTGTTGCTTTTTAGGTTGATTGTGCAAACATTAAATAGCTCTGCATGACTAGTCTAAGTTTTCATCCTTTAGGTTTAGGTTCAAACCTAAAAAGACTGCATTTCATGTTAGAGAGGATAAACCAACATGAAGACCAGAGAGCTGTCTATGGGAGAAAAGCAAGCCATTGTCAAGCTGAGAAAAGAAGGAAAACTGACCAGAGCCATTGGACAAACATTGTGCATAGCAAGCACAACAATTTGCAATGTCCTGAAAAAGAAAGAAACTACTGGTGTACTGAGCAACTGATCGGCCAAGGAAAACAACAGCGGTTGACAGAAATATCGTGAGAGCTGTAACAAAAAACCCCCCAAAACATCAGTAAGTGACATCACCAACGACCTCCACAGTGCAGGGTGAAGGTATCACAATCCACTGTTCGAAGACTCAGAGAGCAGAAATATAGAGGCCACACCACAAGATGCAAACCACTCATCAGCAGGAAGAATCGGAAGGCCAGATTGAAATTTGCAAAGAAGTAACAGAGATGAGCCGCAAAAGTTCTGGAACACGATCTTATGGACGGATGAGACCAAGATTAATCTCTGGCAAAGTGATGGAAAGGCCAAAGTGTGGCGAAA
Organism: Micropterus dolomieu; assembly: GCF_021292245.1. Classification (NCBI taxonomy): domain Eukaryota; kingdom Metazoa; phylum Chordata; class Actinopteri; order Centrarchiformes; family Centrarchidae; genus Micropterus; species Micropterus dolomieu. Next base: position 11,534 of record NW_025742301.1, on the reverse strand, counting down.
GAAAGGAACTGCTTCTGATCCAAAGCATACAAGCTCATCTGTGAAGCATGGTGGAGGTAATGTCATGGCTTGGGCGTCATGGCTGTTTCTGGAACAGGCTTATTAATATTTATTGATGATGCAACTGATGATGGTAGCAGCAGAATGAATTCAGAAGTGGACAGAAACATTTTGTTCGCCAATTTACAGAGAAATGCATTGAAATTAATGGGGAGGAAGTTTATCATGCAGCATGACAATGAGCCAAAACACACTGCCAACAAAACAAAGGACTTCATCAGGGGAAAAAGTGTAAGGTTTTATACTGGCCAAGTCAATCAGCTGACCTTAACCCAATAGAGCTGCATTTCACCTCCTTAAGAGGAGACTGAAGGTAGAAACACCCCGAAACAAACAAGAACTGAAAGAAGCTGCGGTAAAAGCTTGGAATAGCATCACAAATGAAGAATGCAACAGTTTGGTGATGTCGATGGGTCGCAGGCTTCAGGCAGTTATTGCAAGCAAGAGTTCTGCCACCAAATATTAAAAGTTATTTACTTTAAGATTATTTGTTCCTTTTTGCTCACCACAAGAATGCTGTGGTCTAATACAAACGGTGATATGTCCTGAGTTGTTTAACACATCTAGATGTGAATACCAGGAAATAAAAGCTGAAATTCTGAACTCTTGTCTCATACTCATCTTTTGATCTTAAACCCAAATGTCTTCAGTGAACAACAAAAACAAAGGAATTTGCCTTACCGTTCCAATACTTTTGGAGGAGACTGTATGTAGCGCTGTACTAATTGGATGATTCATCAAAAAGCCAATAATACTAAACAAATAAGCAGCAGTCAATACAGAGTCTAATTCTAGTTGAACATGTCTCGCGCCTCAACTGTGCTCACCATGGTGGCTGATGGTCGAGAAGTGCAGCCATCCTGTCAGTCATAGAGTGCGCAGCGTTGTTTATTAGGAAAGTAAGTTTGTTTATCTTTTTAATGTAAATAATAATAGGTGCTAATTACAATGAAAAATAGGCTACATTATTTGTGATTCAAAATAATGGTTGATAAATGAATTAGTGACCCCCACAGATGCATGATTTTACCGTTTCCGCTGAGCTCCCACTGGCTCCCACGTAACTCGAACCCTGATTATCGCCCAAAACTCTGCCTGCAAACAGTGGTGCTCTCAGTTTATGTGTGCACAATGTTGTCATGTGCTTCATGTGTTCCCCAGGTCTGGACACTGACCATTGATGGGGAAACAGTTTTCCAGCTTGAAATGAGGGTTGCGATGTTTTTGTATTCAAATTTTTGAATTAATAGGCTAGTCTACATATACAGTGATTACGTAGGTCCGGACCTCAGTGACCTCATAGCTGGTTACGGCCATGAATGTGTGAGTGTTCTGCAGCCTTTTTAAAATGTTAGCCTACTGCCATAGTGATCAATGGCTGTGATGCTGCTAGGTGGTTAGAGGGTGGTCCTGTGCGTTCATTAGCAGGGCGGCCGTGGTGGAATACACTGTTCAGGTGGGCCCGTCTGGATCAAAGTCCAGGGCTATTTTTTACTCAAAGTCCGTCCCTGATCCACGGCTTTGTCCAGTAATATACTGTCTATGAACAATCCCATCCAACTACTGGCTAATAACCTGCCTCTGCACAACATGGAAGCTGTTGTCAGGCATCATAGCAGCTAAGATGAGTAGGCACATGATCAGAACCGAGGGGGTTGAACTACCAACAGAGTAAAAGCAACAGTGGAAATGGGAGCGCTGGGGGCTGTGTCCCCCAAACTGGGAGAGTGACTCCAGCAGATTCCAGGTACAAAATCTCTGTCCAGAAGAGTGTAGTCCTGGGAACAGCTAATGACAAAGATAATGCGCTGAAACCTGAAACTCCCTGAAACTGTGTATGTGCACACACACTGGCTATGTAACACTGGGTGCTATGTTTTTATGCATATAATATGTTGACGGTGTGTGTTGCCCTTAAGAAAGGGAACAGGGCTTGGGACCTCAGTATTTCTAAGACCCTGGCTAAAGACTTTGGCTATTGAAGATAGAAAATTAATTTGGCACTTTCTTTTTAGGGTTTTCCACAAAACAATAACTAGTTTTAGTGTCTCCAAGGCATTCAAAAATATATTTTGCTTATTTGGCTGAGAAAACTGCAAAAAAATTGGCTAGTATTCGGTATCATCATCAAGCCCCTCATCAGTTTGCAGACATTTTGTTCATTCCGTTTTCTTGCTGATCTTCATTATCTTTAATGTCAGCCCTTTAATCTGTTGTACTTATTAAATATACTACATTTTCAGACTAATCTGAATGATTTCCTCGTTGTAAACTCATAATATTCTCTTGCTCTGAAAATCAGTCTGTTTCTAAAAGACCATTTCATCAATGTAGTCCATTTCTTTTCAAAACTGAAAATCTAATTGGGAAATTGTTGTGTTATCTGTGCATATGCATATATGTGTGTGGATTTGCATATGTGTGTGTGAGCATGCATGTATGTCCAGTGAATAAAAGAAAGCTTTTGATTGCATTGTACTTTGATCAAGGCAAGTTTATTAGTGGGTGAAAGTCACATTAACCTTTCCATCGGCCCTGACATTTCCTCTCCTCCTAAATGGAGAATTAAAGACCATTGGATAGTCATTAGTGAAATTTACTGCTTCTGTTGGCTGGTCAGCAATTAGAGAGGCTGCAGGACCACAGAACGCTGTTCACTGTCTTCTGCCAAGTAACTTCTTACTTTTTAAAGGAGAAGTACATATAAACAAAAATATTTTCCTACTTGAAGACCTTTTTCCTGTGAGGTAGAAAGCTAACACAGATAAGAAGAAGAAACTTTATTATAGGCTACCAACTCCATTCATAAAGGGGAACTTGATCTCATTATACAACATTGTTGTAAAATGACAATTATAAAACAGATAGGTCAAATCAAGTAATCTTATTGGTTCATAGCAGTGATAAGCGTATATAATGGGTATGACGTCGAATTTCTTTGCACACATCTGTATCCGTGACAAAGTAACATTACAAAGTAACATTACAAAGTAACATTACAAAGTAACATTACAAAGTAACGTTAGATTACTGTTTGGCTGGAAACTAATGGAGAGGGAAACACCAAAGGTAAACTTTGACCTCCTGGGTGTGACGGTTATGGACAGAATGGACTCAAATGCAACACTTCAGGTTTCTACAGAGGTTTATTGAGGGGGAAAAAAGGGGAAGTAGAGGGGCTGGAGAAAGGGGAGAAGATGGGCACCGGCAGACGTGGGTGCGGGGGACCGAGGAGCTGGCGGAGCAGGAGGGGTTCAGGCGAGAGGGCCGAGGGGGGCAGGAGGCCGAGGTGGGAATAATGCGAGGGGAGAAGATCAGAATGTCATCGAGGTATATGAATACGAAGCAGTGGAGAAAGTCACGGAGCACGTCATTGATTAAGGCTTGGAAAACCGCGGGGGCGTTGGTGAGGCCAAAGGGCATGGCTAAATATTCATAGTGACCGAGGGGGGTGTTAAACGCGGTTTTCCATTCGTCCCCCGGATCCGCACCAGATGGTTAGCCTTTCTTAGATCCTGTTTAGTAAAGATGGTGGACCGGGAGAGGGACTCGAAGACTGAATCCACGACCGGAGGGGGGTATTTGTTTTTAATGGTGATGGCGTTGAGACCCCGGTAAGCGATGCAGGGGCGAAGGGTCTTGTCTTTTTTAGCGACGAAAAAGTAGCCTGCCTCTAACTGGGAGGAAGAGGGGCGGATGATGCTGGCAGCTAAGGAGTCTTTGATATACTGCCCATAGAGCAGTGGGGGGTGTAGAGACAGAGCTTGGTCTTTACTAAAAACCAGGGCGAGATCGTGGTAAACGTCGGGAACACCGGATAAGTCAGGGGGGCTGGATGGCGAGACAGGCTGTGCCGAATTACCGGGGGCTTGGGGCGGAAAGGAGACAGGAAGAGTGACAAAAGGTGCTCCAGTTCCTGATCCTCCCCCGCGACCAGTCGATGTTAGGGTTATGGGCGATTAGCCCGGGGGACACCAAGGACCAGGGGAGCGGCAGGGGAGGAGATCAGGTGAAGGGAGAGGGATTCATGGTGGTTACCGGAGGTGACGAGAGGTAACCGGGGGCTGCGATGGGTGATGGTGGTGAGGGGCTGGCTGTTAAGGCCCTGGGTATAAAATGGGTATCTAAAGGGACCTGGGGAACCTTGAGCTGACGAGCAACTTCGCAGTCTAAAAAATTCTCATCTGCGCCCGAGTCGATCAGGGCCCCGAGGGGAAGGGTGACATTTCCCCAGGAGATTCAATTCAATTCAATTTTATTTATATAGCGCTAAATCACAACAACAGTTATCTCACAGCGCTTTTCATAAAAGAGCAGGTCTAGACCGTACTCTGTGATGATATTTACAGAAACCCAACAGTTCCCACTAAGAGCAGCACTAGGAAAAAGGAAAGGAAAAACTTCCTTTTAAGAGGCAGAAACCTCGAGCAGAACCATTGCTCAGGGTGGGCGGCCATCTGCCTCGACCGGTTGGGGGTGAAGGAGAGAGAGGGAGAGAGAGAGAGAGAGAGGGGGAGAGAGAGAGCGATGATGGAGGCGTCGAGCAGGACCCGAGGGTTGGGTGAGGGCGATCGAAGACTCTCCGCATCTCCTCAACGAAGGAGGAGTAGGAGGAGAGGACGTGGGGCTGACCCTCACTGACGGCTGCGTACCAGGCCAGAATATCAATATGGGCCAACATTTCTAAAGAATGCTTTCAGCACCTTGTTGAATCAATGCCATGTAGAATTAAGGCAGTTCTGAAGGCGAAAGGGGGTCAAACACGGTATTAGTATGGTGTTCCTAATAATCCTTTAGGTGAGTGTAGATATAGAGATACAATACGAGATATTTTTTGTTGTGAATTGGCGCTATATAAATGAAAATGAATTGAATAAATAGTATTGTTGAGATTATTGGTTTTAATTAATATATTTCCTGCGTTACATTTTAACATCCACTGCTCACTTTTAAGGCATGACTTAACGTTACCATGATTGGTAACATTATAATTTCAGTTTCAGTTTATAGCAGTGATATTTTTAGATAGTTATACATTCAGTCGGTCTGCTATTGATTGCCACGCTTTTTCAGGCTGTTTTAAATCTGCGGCCCTCTTTCTGTTAGGAGTCTGGTTTTGTGTTCTTGTCCTTCCTGTTTAAGTTCGTTTTTGGTTCTGTGAGTAGCCTTGATATTTTATTCAGTCTCATGTTCTAGTTTACTTAGTATCTATTTTGTCAATTATCTTAAGTTTCCTGTTCTGTGACTTAATTAATGTCTTTATGTTTAATCGTAGCTTCAGTCTGTTTTCCTTGTTTGTAGTTTATTTGTGATCTGTCTGATTGTGTCTGAATTAGGTTGTTATTCTGGCCTGTGTTCAGTAACCTGTGTTATGTATGTTACCCCAGTTATCCCTCTGCATGCCTGTCTCGTTAGTCCTGACCTCTCACACCTGTGTTTCTCCCGTCCACTCGTTAGTCGCTGGTGTTAAATGTCTGCTGTTTCCCTTCAGTATCTGTCTGGTCACTGTCATATGTAGTGTGTTCTGCCTGTTCTTGGAACTACCTGTTCAATTATTTTTGGTTTGGATTAAACTCCTGAATTTGACATTGCCTCTCTAGTGTGCTGCGTTTGGGCTCTCTCCTGTCTGCACTCATCTGAATCCCTGACACTTTCATTCTTTATTTTATATTATGTGCATTTTTTTCATCTTAAACCGTCTTTATTCGCTGTTACTCACTGTGTGTAAAGTATACTGCACACATGTTTTCCATTTCAGCATCAATAAATCTGTGATCAACTGTGTGGTTGAAGAAAGCTGTTGATGCACATTTACCTGAATTACTTACACCTGGCTTGATATAGTCGCCCCTCCTGAGCCTGGAGCCTGGCTTGGCCTTCATGAAACCGATAAAACCAGGATGCACCGACCACACTAGGTCAAGCCTAGCTTTTTCAGTTATCTTGGATTTCTAAATTCTGCTTTTGTGAAACAGCCCTCAGAGCTGAGCAGATATGGTCCAATGATTTATTAACAAAATGGGAGCACACTTACAAACAGTGACTGAGTCCAAACCAAATCCAAAGTTCGCAAGATGAAACAGATTCAAAACAAAAGGCTGCAGGAACACGAGGCAGGAACAAACACAGGCAACTGTGAACCAACAAAGACTGAACAGAACACAGGCATTGAAATACTCAGGCAAACAAGTAGGGTGGATGCTAAATACTAAACAGCAGAGTGGTAATCAAGGTAATGAAACAGAATGGGAAGCAAAATTAGACAATGACAGCAAAGGCAGACTTCAGACTAAAACAGGAAACAGAAACACAGGCTGAATAGACATAGCACTTAGACAAAAATGTGAAACAGAACCTGCCATTCAAAAGACAGAAGCAAATGACATTGACAAGACAGACTGATAAAAACCTGAACGGACCAGGATTAATAAAACAGAACACAGAATGCCTGTAAAATCTAAATGGGAAAGTAACTAGTAAACCTACAACAGTATGATTCTAACACTTGCTTCAGCAACTATAACTCGCTGAATTTTTTTAGTCCATCGTTCTCAAACTTTTATACAAAGTACCCACATTTGTTCACTACAAATGGCACCAATTCAATACTCTTGAAGAATATCACAGACCTCGTGAGTTGATGTCAAATGCATTGTGTTCCCTTGTTACAACCTACCCCACTACCAGGGTAGGTTGTAACACCTCCTGGGGTAAGCTGTAACAATAAGACAAAAGAAAAGAAGAACAAACTTACTTAACGGTATACTTTAAAAATACTACTATAATGTACTTACTTAAAGAACATATTTGTACATCCTTAGATCTAACAAAAAAGAGCTGTGTGTCTGTGTGTGTCAATGTGTTTATATTCTTAATCAGAGTCACAGTCAGTGCATGAAGTGGGCCGGTACTCACCTGTACGCAGTACCAGCACTTCTATATTTTACTCTTTGGTGTACTGGCACTTTTTCTTGCACACTGGCACACAAGATAGATGGACACACAAAGTGGTGTGCCCACAGATCCTTTGCAAAATTGAATTATTAATGTCTGTAAACCATCAAATGCTGCTGTGCTTTCTTGTTTCAGCATGAACAGGAAGAATTAATGTTCCTACATTAATACACATTAGTAAGTCACTCAAACACAGTTATAAATGTTTTATTCTTTATTATCTACACGCTATGAAGCAGTTGTTCTTATCTTAATACAGTAAGTCATTTATGAACAGGGTTATACATGTTGTATTATTTATTAATAAGCTCATCTATAATTACTTAATAATTGCATTTTCATACTTTATACATGATTGGTTCACTATTTAAAAATGAAGTATTATTATAAAGACAAACCATTTATATATGAATTGTTAATGGTTCGTAAGATCAGACTCGAAAACGTGCAGTTCCACAGTATTGGTGGAGTCCGTGGGGCGGGGGTTTATCAGGTAGTTGATTATGGCCGGTGGAATGTTGGTCCACTGCTTCAACGGCTGTGTGATGGTTCCTGACAGTTTGTGCAGAAATTCTTTTGTAAAATCGGTTTCCATAACCAAATTCTTTGGTTATGGATTTTACCGATTGGAAACTGATTGTTGCAGCAGCTGTCCGGGTGGGTGGACTAAGACGATCTTGGAGGTGAAGAAGCTGGATGTGGAGGTCCTGGGTTGGTGTGGTTACACGTGGTTGGATGTACTGCCAAATTGTCTGAAACATTCAAATTATGGGCAACAGCTCTGGTGGACATTCCTGCAGTCAGCATGCCAATTGCACGCTCCCTTAAAACTTGCAACATCTGTCGCATTGTGCTGTGTGATGGAACTGCACATTTTGGAGTGGCCTTTTATTGTGGCCAGCCACGCCTGTGCATGGGTATTGCACAGGTGTGCCTTAGGCTGTCTGATCAGCATCTTGATATTCCACACCTGTGAGGTGGATGAAATATCTCGGCAAAGGAGTAGTGCTCACTAACACAGATTTTGACAGATTTGTGAACATTGTTTCAGAGAAATAGGCCTTTTGTGTACACAGAGAAAGTCTTAGATCTTTGAGTTCAGCTCATGATGAATGGGGGCAAAAAAGTGTAATTTTGTTCAGTGTGTGTGTGTATATTGTGTGTTTGTGTGTGTGTATATATATGTGTGTGTATATATGTATATATATGTGTGTATGTGTGTATATATATATATATATGTGTGTGTGTGTGTGTGTGTGTGTGTCTCAATATATTGAATGAAAGTCTGATTATATGGAATGAAGTCTCATTCCATATATTCAGACTTTCATTCCATATATTCAGACTTTCATTCAATATATTGAGACTTCATTCCATATATTCAGACTTTCATTCAATATATTCAGACTTCCATTCCATATATTCAGACTGACAAACTTCATATATATATATTATTTCCTAAACGGCATGCCATAGTATATATATATGTGTATAAATGTGTTGTATATATATATGTGTGTATATGTATATGTGTATATATATGTGTATATATGTATATATATGTGTATATATGTGTGTGTATATATGTATATATGTGTGTGTATATATGTATATATGTGTGTGTATATATGTATATATGTGTGTATGTATATATATGTATATATGTGTGTGTGTGTATACATATATATGTGTATATATGTATGTATATATGTGTGTGTATATATGTATATATGTGTGTGTGTGTGTGTGTGTATACATATATATGTATATATATGTGTGTGTGTGTGTATATATATGTGTATATGTATGTGTGTGTATATGTATGTGTGTACTATTGTTACTAGTCCTATTATTATTATTGTTATTATAATAATTTACATTACGATTGTTATCATTAACACTACTATAAATATCTGTACCATTTTTCATGGTTCCCTCCCCTCTCTCTCCTTCCATCCCTCTCCTTTTCTCTCTGTTCCCCTCTATCTCTCTCTCTCTCTCTCTCTCTTTCTCTCTCTCTCCTTCACCCCCAACTGGTTGAGGCAGATGGCCGCTCACCCTGAGCCATGGTTCATTTAAAATTTTTTTTAAATGTGTGTATATATATGTGTATATATGTGTATATATATATGTGTGTATGTATGTGTATATATATACGACAGATCAGAAATCTGTCTCATACATTTTTGCCACATTTTGTGATGTATTATTGTCTTTACATAATGAGTGTATTTGTGGTGGGCCTGCATGCACAATTAAAGCAGGTAGTGACACTTCCCTGAGTAAAGATGCTATAGAAACCCAATATTTATTGAGGGAAACTCACATGTTCCTCCTCCTCCTCCATATTTTATTACGCAATAAAAGTACAAGCTGATGCACTCGAAGCAACACCTTAGCAATTAGCATTCACAATAGTTATAAACATTTCTGGACAGTAAAGCTAGTCTTTTCAATGTTAGCTGAAATGCCTTCCTACAGTGCCATGCAAACCATATAATAAGAAGAGATGGCTAAAAAAGTTACAGATTATAGCTTGATAATGCAATGTATCAGAAAAATAGCAGATAAAGCAATGCTTGCAATAATGAGACATTTTTAACATGACAAAAAGCACACTGTTTAGCTACAGGCACTGTACTATACCGTGCCTATTTTTCTTTAATGCTTCTCATTCCCTGTGCCATTTGTGTGGAGTCAAATATGTAGCAAAATAATTCACTAATGTTTGTGGAAAGTTGTGAAACTGCCTCTCTATCTGTATGTGTACTCATTTCTGAATGTCGCCACAATTTTGTAAATACATACACAGATTTGTGAATGTGTACACAAATTTCAAAATGTTTGAACATGTGTGTTAGATTCAGATAATATGTACTTGTTAATTAAACTAAACAGCCTTTTATATATGAGTGAAAGTATTTTTCTTCAAGAGCTGGAAAAACAGAATTTGTTCATTCCACCGCATACTTGGCTGTCTTGGAACATGTGACAAAATGTGACAAGACTGCTGTTGTAGAAGGTAGCATTACTGTAGTGGATGGGTCTTCCACTGTGATATGAGATAACTGTAGTTGTGATTTGGTGCTATATGAATAAAATTTAATTGAATAGAGTATCGGTAAAACAACAATAAATCTAAATTGTAGTATTGTGACGGTCGGGGAAATTTTTGTTCATTTGAACTAGTCTTATATGACTTGGGAGGAACGAGTAGTCTCAGTGAGTAATTTGTTAATTTTCACACATGTGTGAATGGTCTCGGACTCTTATGTTGACTCGTTACGCTGCACGCGACTCAAAACTGTGGGTCTTTGGGTTTGAGTCCTTTATTTGTCACATGACAGCTCGGCCACTGGGCTGTGGTGCAGGAATGAATTTGTTCACGAGTCACATGGATCCCCGGAGTGTTTTGTTCATTTGGCAGGCTAACTTCCTGCCAGCGCTGGAAAATGAGAGGCACGTCGGTTGTCAGGTAACACATTAAATTGCTATATTGTTAATTATGTGAAGCATATACATAAGTTATAAAGCATATACATTATAACAGTGCAGTGATGTTGTGCTATAGCGTTAACACAGTCTTACTGCAACGTTAGTCCTGCTAGTGTTTACAGCTAACAGCTGATGAGAGTTATTCTGGGTCCGCTCCACTTCAATGCCCTGGCAGGGTTTTACCAGGAGCCGATTTACCTCTAAGGTAGTCTCCTCACCAAAACAAATGGATCTGGTCATAAAACACTAAAACACAGCCACACATTAATGTTAGCCCTGTGGTGTGTTTACAGCTAACAGGTAATGGGTTCGGGTCTGCACGTTTATATTATGTGTTTATATTTCTTTGTTCGTTTCTCTGTGCTGGAGCTCTTTTAAGAACTTGATGGCTATCCAGATTATTATTAAATTTGTTGAATTTCATCAATAGTGTGTTTCTACTTTCTACTACTTCAATCTTTACCAACTAACTTCAATACTTTTATCTTTTATTACTGTCTTTTTTAGAGGGGCAACCAAGTCTTTTGCTTCCCTCAATCTCTACCAACTAACTTCAATAATTTCTTCATCTAAACCCTCAACCTGCCTCTTAGACCCCTTCCCGACTAGGCTGCTTAAAGATGTTTTACCCTTAGTCAGCACCTCTATACTAGATATGATCAATCTATCTTTATCAACAGGCTATGTACCACAGTACTTTAAAGTAGCTGTAATTAAACCTCTTCTGAAAAAGGATGGATGATGGATGTTTTAGCCAACTATAGACCTATATCTAACCTTCCATTTCTCTCTAAGGTTCTGGAGAAAGCAGTTGCTAAACAGCTGTGTGACTTTCTACAGAGCAATAGTTTATTTGAGGATTTTCAGTCAGGATTTAGAGCTCATCATAGCACAGAGACAGCACTGGTGAAAATTACTAACGACCTCCTTATTGCATCAGACAAAGGACTTGTCTCTGTACTGGTTTTATTAGATCTTAGTGCTGCATTTGATACCATTGACCATCAGATCCTATTGCAGAGACT
>NW_025742300.1:0-54480 GCF_021292245.1 Micropterus dolomieu | reverse complement strand
ATGTACAGCACTCAATACTTAGTTGGGGCTCCTTTTGCCTGAATTACTGCAGCAATGCGGGGTGGCATGGAGTCGATCAGTCTGTGGCACTGCTCAGGTGTTATGAGAGCCCAGGTTGCTCTGATAGTGGCCTTCAGCTCTTCTGCATTGTTGGGTCTGGCGAATCGCATCTTCCTCTTCACAATACCCCATAGATTTTCTATAGGGTTAAGGTCAGGCCAGTTTGCTGGCCAATTAAGAACAGGGATACCATGGTCCTTAAACCAGGTACTGGTAGCTTTGGCACTGTGTGCAGGTGCCAAGTCCTGTTGGAAAATGAAATCTGCATCTCCATAAAGTTGGTCAGCAGCAGGAAGCATGAAGTGCTCTAAAACTTCCTGGTAGACGGCTGCGTTGACCTTGTACCTCAGAAAACACAGTGGACCAACACCAGCAGATGACATGGCACCCCAAACCATCACTGACTGTGGAAACTTTTCACTGGACTTCAAGCAAAGTGGATTCTGTGCCTCTCCTTTCTTCCTCCAGACTCTGGGACCTTGATTTCCAAAGGAAATACAAAATTTACTTTCATCAGAGAACATAACTTTGGACCACTCAGCAGCAGTCCAGTCCTTTTTTTCTTTAGCCCGGGCGAGACGCTTCTGAGGCTGTGTCTTGTTCAAGAGTGGCTTGACACAAGGAATGCGACAGCTGAAACCCATGTCTTTCATACGTCTGTGCATGGTGGTTCTTGAAGCACTGACTCCAGCTGCAGTCCACTCTTTGTGAATCTCCCCCACATTTTTGAATTGGTTTTGTTTCACAATCCTCTCCAGGGTGCGGTTATCCCTATTGCTTGTACACTTTTTCTACCACATCTTTTCTTTCCCTTCGCCTCTCTATTAATGTGCTTGGACAGAGCTCTGTAAACAGCCAGCCTCTTAAGCAATGACCTTTTGTGTCTTGCCCTCCTTGTGCAAGATGTCAATGGTCGTCTTTTGGACAGCTGTCAAGTCAGCAGTCTTCCCCATGATTGTGTAGCCTACAGAACTAGACTGAGACCATTTCAAGGCCTTTGCAGGTGTTTTGAGTTAATTAGCTGATTAGAGTGTGGCACCAGGCGTCTTCAATATTGAACCTTTTCACAATATTCAAATTTTCTGAGATACTGATTTTGGGGTTTTCATTAGTTGTCAGTTATAATCATCAATATTAAAAGGAATGAACACTTGAAATATATCAGTCTGTGTGGAATGAATGTACACATTTTACAAGTTTCTCTTTTTGAATGGAATTACTGAAATAAACTTTTTGATGATATTCTAATTATATTATATTATATTATAACCTGTAGTTTGATGTTGAATTAATGTTTCCATAAAGTCCTGCCAGCGTTTGCTCCTCTCCCTCCTTCACCTTGCAGCCCCGCCCCTCCCTCTGCGTCCGCACGCAGCCGTCTACTCACAAAGTCTCTAACAAGATGGAGGGAGTCACAGTCACAAAATTTATAAGTGATTTGCTGTAAACACATTGCTGCATGCTAGCAGCTATTTCCGAGCAATACGTTTAATGCCGACATGTGATCTCAGGCGGACATCGGCGAAATTTGTGTTGCTATTTGGCTATTGATTGTGATTTAGTGGTTTGCAAACAACCGTGGAAAAGAGGAGCAGTCGTAGAAAAACACCCGACATTCTCCAGTTAAAGCCAGTAGCCTCTACTTGCCCATTCAGAATTTCACCGCAAGGAAAGCCCACCCCCACAAAGTACCAGTACTTTCGGAAATTACTAGTACAATAGTACATTTGTTCTTTCAGGGCAGTTCACGCCAGTGAAACCTGTGATAGAAATTATTTCCAGTGGAGTGGAGACTCCCCAGGGTGTGTTAAGAAATGTGATGCTGTTTCAACAAGGCAGAGGCGTACCTGTGTGACTCTAGGGAGTTAATGCTTTGTGCTTTCTGCTGGAGCCTGAAAAATGAGAATACCCACTCATGTGTTAAGATGCTTTAGTGATCAGTAGTCGCCCTTCAGCACGTCTTAAAGAGTCCAGGTGGATGAGGATGGTCCTGCAGTTACCCCACGTATTGTGGTTTTCTGTGATCTTGCTTCTTCTGGACTGGAGCTTGTTGTTCAGAGGGATCTGGGTCAGAGAGATACTGGTTTCACACCTTCCCGAGAATGTTTCAGATGTTGGCTTGAACAGCTCTGACAACTAGATGCAGTCGTTAGGGTCATGCAAGCAGTCTGGGCCCTTTTGGAGCGCTTTGAAATATTTAGATTTTTAAAAACATAATTATTTCTATCAAATGCAATACAAAAATAAAGATTTGACTAGAGTGACTGCTAAAGAAATGGGATAAACTAGGCTACTAGTGTCAGTTTTTATACATTTTCAGGTAGTTTGAGGCTCTAGCTTTTGTTTAGATTTACTAAAATGGTTTTAATTATTTGCTTATTAATTAATGTGATTTTCAAGAACTTCATTTGTATAAGTTAGGTTTGGTCGGGGATAATCTTGACCTGCAAATAAAATGTGTAGGCACAGACTCAAATACTTGTGATACAACAGGATGCCATTCATTGTGGAACTTGAAAAACATGCTATCGTTGCGCACCACTACTCAAAGGTGTCCAGTGGCATGACTTGTTGAAATTGAGAAAGGTTCTGCAGATGTCCTGAGACATCAAAGAGCAAAAACCTTTAGCACTCATGTTGATTTCCTGTAAAAACAGAAGCAAAGACTTGTTTTCCACTTTGTTCCTTCAAGAGACATATAGGGCCAGATTTACTAAAGATTTGCATGAGTAAAAACGTGTGCAATTGTGATATCGCCAGCAAATTAATATGTAAGCTGATCTACTAACTCTATGCACGGAGAATGACGTCTTTCAGAAGTGCAAGATGGCACCTGTTACTACTTTTGCCTTAATGAATATGCAATTTGGGGCTTTTCAATTTTATTGTCCAAAGTAATGGGAGGGTAACATGGAAATACATTTATTTACTTAACGCAATATGATCTAACAAGCCGACAAGCAATTTCATGTGAGTGCAACAGCCTCTGTATTTAATACGTTTGAAAGGAAGGTGCAAACCGCCAAGTGTTGCGCAGATAAAGCTGCTGTTATCGTTGAGAGAGAGACACAGGTGTAATGAAAGACGACGTAGAGAAAATTAAATAAAAATATTAGATATTCTATATCAAATATATAGAAATAAAATTATCTTTATTTATTTGAACTATATGAATTGGGTTTTTTTGTACTGTTTTTTTACCATTTGTCAAAGCAAATTTGAATTGATTTGAGAAAGGGTTTTTTCCATTCATGTCAATATTTTTGGTATGAGTGAGGAACATATAATGCGTACATTTTGCCTCTCCAGCCATGCCATATTGGAGCTGTTGGCTGACCTAAGGGCTGATCTGGAGCCAGTTACAAGAAGGAGTTGTGTAATATCTGCCATGCCCAAACTTCTTGCAACTCTGCGTTTCCTTGCGTCCTGGTCATTCCAGCATACTGTAGCTGTTTCTGTTGGGGTTTCCCAAAGCAGTTTTTCAGGTCTGCTGTCCCAAGTACTTAGTGCAATCTTATGCAGGATGGGCAGATATATATATTTATATATCAGATATTTCCACATAGGACGCACTGAATGAAACAAACCAAGGTTTTTACGCAGTGGCTGCTTTCCCTCCCGACTCTCCATGGCGGAAACCATTAAAACACAAAACCCTCCTTTAAATACTTACACCTCCATTGTGTTTGCTCCTGTTGTAACTTAAGCAGTAATTCTTAGTTAATCACCCATAACAGGTACTACAATTATACGTGCTATAGAATGCACACGTAATTTAGAACTCTTTATTCGGGATGTTAGTAAATCCGGCCCAAAGTGTGTAAATTCTGACATGCTCAAGACAAAACAAACCCCAAGCTTTAACCCTTGTTTCACCTGGGATGAGACAGAATGCTATTAATTGGGAATTTAACTTTAAAGAGTGTGTATTATGCTCATTTTCAGGCTCAAAATCTTATTTAGGGGTTGTACCAGAACAGGTTTACATGGTTTAATTTTCAAAAAACACCATATTTTTCTCATACTGCACATTGCTGCAGCTCCTCTTTTCACCCTATGTGTTGTACGCTCCACTCTTGAGCTACAGAGTGATGAATCTTACTTGTACAAAATCTTTGTTGGGAGTTGCATATGCAGAGTTCCCAGGTAAGGACTACTAGCCAATCAGAAGCAGAGAAGGGCGGGTTGTAAGAAACAAGGTAGTGTGATCCAAATCAAAGCCGCTTCAGACTGCGACTGTAAGCAGATGGTATAAGTTACACACAAGTCCACAACCACACATCATTGTTCCACATCTTACCATAAACCATTACAAAAATCACCATATTTCAACTCATTTTTATATAAAAATTGGCTAAACAATTTGAACGTTTGCTCAGTAGCTTTCACATCGAGTGTAACGTTAGCATTATAGTTATAACTTTAGCTGTGTTAGCCAACGTTTACAACAACTCCGCACTTGAACAGTCTGTAAAGTTACATTGCCGTGTTTTATTTTAAATATAACTCACAACCAGTAAATCATACTTACAGGTTGTGATTGTGAATTTCCAGGCCCAAACAGTCGGAGTCTTTTAGGACTAAACGTTGAACTGTTGCCGGTGTTCTGACGATCTATGCTGCCTTGACGAAAAATGCTACCATAGCACAAATCGATAGACTCGACTCTACTCGACTCTACTCGGCCCTGCTCCGTTTTCCATTGCAGACAGTACCCAGAGATAGTACGTAGCTGGTCGTCATAGCGACGCCACACACAACTGCTGCAACGTAATGTTCAATGCGACACACACACCAGAGATCCACACAGCTTTCTCTTTAAGTTAAAACGTTTCAACATTCCTCAGAATGTAAAGACAGATAAGCGGTATGAAAACCTTCCAGCTGTGTTTTCCTCTGCTGTTGTTGCTGCAGCGGTCTGTGTGACGGCCAAGCACATTTTTGTTCTGTCATCACTTCTCGTAAAACTGTCAATATTCGAAATCTGCACAGCTTATTTCTCACCTTCTCAGAAGTGGATTTAGTGATGAAATTCCATACGAAAACTATAAAATATAAAACTTCCTGTTGCTGGCCTCTGTCTGGTGCAGCAATGATGATGCAGTGAATAGTGAATAATCTCTCTGACCAATCAGCAGTCTGTTGTGTTTTCACGTTACATTTTAGTATCCCTCAGCTCACTTGGAACCTCGATGGAGGTGAGGTGATATGAAAAAAAGTACCTGGAAGCAGGTACAGGTACGACATTTCTACAATGGAAAACCAAACAAAGGCGAGCCAAAGGGCCTCCGCTCAGACTAGCTTGGTTTGAGGGCGTGCCTGACCCCGCTAGCCGCTTGGCAAGCTTTATGATGCGTTTTCATTGTGACATCACAAGTAAAGGAAGTGAAGGGCTGGACTACAAACGAGCTGTTTTCAAGCGGTTCAGAGCAGAGTTTTCTGTGGGAGATGGGAACTCCCTTTGGGCTGGACTTTGGGCTTTTTCACTTTGCAAACCTGTTACATGCACAAAAAATATATAACTCAAAGGAGAGGGGAAAAGCCAACAAGCACAATACCACCTCTTTAATACATAATATTACATTATGTTTATTATTGCCATGGAAGTATGCTATACAGTGGTGCTTGAAGTTTCTGAACCTTTTTAGAATTTTCTGAATTTACTGGCTTCCTGTCTCACTCAGGATTGAGTACAAGGTGTCCTTCGTTACTCACCATCCATGGTGAAGCCCCCCCTCCCTACCTCAAGGAACTCCTCACCAAACAAACCTCCACACGTACCCTCCAATCTGCCTCAGCATTCTGTGTACCTACATTAATGATGCTTGCACCAGAGGAACAAACATGCTGGACCACGTCTATACCAATATTCCTGGCAGCTACAAAGCCCTCCCCCGTCCCCATTTTGGTTTATCAGACCATATTTCTCTGCTTCTTCAGCCCACTTACACCCAGGTGATTAAAAGGAAAAGCCAACAATTAACAGTGAAAGTGTGGACAGATGAATCTACAGCAGCTCTACAGGACTGTTTTGGGAGCACAGATTAGAGTATGTTCAGAGAGGCCACCACCCAGGAGAGCCACATTAAGCTTGAGGAATATACATCAGTGACATCATACATCAGCAAATGTGTTGATGATTTGTTGATCACTAAAACGATAAAAATCATTCCCCAATCAGAAGGCCTGGATGAATGGAGAGGTGAAGGTTGGGTGATAAAGAAGCTTACAGCAACGCCAGAGCGAGACTGAAAGCTGGCATCAAGGAGGTGAAGTGGAGACATCAGCAGAGACTGGAGAGAGACCTCAACACCAACAACACCAAAGATATGTGGCAGGCCATCAAAAACATCACAGGCTACAAAAGCAGGAGCGCCCCCATCACGTGTGAGGCCACATTACCAGATAAACTTAACACCTTTTTTATGGTCGCTTTGATCTCCTCAACAAGGAGTCAGCTGTAAAGTCTACTCCACCTCCAGAGGACCGGCCACTGTCAGTATCCACAGCAGATGTGAGAAGAGGCCTCACACTGTACACCACGACTGCATCCCCCGACATGGAGAGAACTCTGCTGTGAAGTTTGTGGACGACGACGCCACCATTATCGGCAGGATTTCAAACAACAATGAGACTTCATAACGGGAGGAAATTCATAATCTTCCAGAGTAGTGCTCAGAGAACAACCTACTGCTCAGCGTCAGCAAAACTAAGGAGCTGATCATGGATTTCAGGAAAAAAGGAGATAAAGACACACACACTCCTGTCTACATCAGTGGAGCTGAGGTGAAGCAGGTGAACAGTTTCAGGTTCCTGGGAATCAGCATCACAGAGAACCTGACATCTCACATCTCTATGCTCGAGAAGAAAGCTCAGAAATGAATGTTTCTTGAGGAAGCTTAAGAAGGCCAAATTCCTGTGCCAAGTTCTTGTCAGTAAAAAGAGCTTTTACAGAGGAGCAATAGAAAGTATCCTGACTGGAAACATCACAGCTTCCCCCAAGCTATCAGACTTTTTAAACTCAAATTCATTCTCAGCACTGCTCCGTTGATTATAGTTTATTTCTGTTTACCATTTTTTAAAAATTGCTTCTATATTAATGTATATTGTCTGCTATGTAACAGATGGGAGTGACAAAACTCAATTTCACTATATGACTGTTAAATCACAGTCTAACGTGTGCGTGTGACGATATTTGAGGAGTTTATTCGGCCTTTTGCAAAATACCCACCCAGTTTGCTGCTTCCCATTTGGTGCTGGACATATGCACAAAATATTTTTTACAGTGTTGTTTTTGTTGGTAATCTTAATTGGTACATTCACAACATGTTTTTCTACACGTGTGAATGGTGGACTTCATTCAGACATCAAAATATTCAGCTCAATTAACTCATGAGCTATTACTTTTCTCATTATACTATTCTCATTCAAATAAATGGATGGAATATTAAAAATGTCCACATTTTTACAATTTTTCTAAACTTTTTCAACTTTAATCTACTCAGTCATCTTAAACATTTTTCATACATTGATATCATTCAATTTTAAAATCCCATTAAGAATTTATTTTAATATATCTCATTTTAATATCTAACTTCTTCCTACCATTTTTTAAAATATTGTGGTCTTTTCAACAATGTATTGCAAAAGAAGTGAAAACCATTTCAATTTCACTTCCTTTTCTATCATTACATTAATTTATTTAGCTGACGGTTCATCCAAAGCGACTTACAATTTTGTGTGTATGTGTAAATATTTTTTTGTTTTGACTAATAATTAATGTTCAATTTTATTTATATAGCGCCAAATCACAACAGTTATCTCACAGCGCTTTTTATAAAAGAGCAGGTCTAGACCATACTGTTATTTACAGAAGCCCAACAATGTTAACACGTTCAGCTGTTTACTTCTATCTTACTACTTTATAGGTGAATGCAACTTTGCTAGTATTACTGCATAGCTCTATATTTAAGCATTATAAGTGATGATCAGCTTCTAAGTCAGTGTTACATTTCAGCTTCCAGGTTGTTAAGCAAGGCAATGCATTTGGAGACTTTTGTCTTCTGAGACTTCTCGGGCATTTAATTTCAGACTTCTGAATTGTTCTGAAAATTAATTTCACCTTTCAGCACATATTGTCTGCATGTGGTGTTCAGTGTAACTTTAGCATTGTTTTCAAAACTACCATATGTGTCTCTTTCAACAACAAAGAAATTCAAATAGCTTTAAATAAAACCTACAGTCAACATAAAAGTATAAAAAGTCATTTAAATAAAATTACAAGAGTTAAATAGAAAATAATGAAACAGGACAGTAAAAGTTACAGTGCAGTGTAAGATATTAATCAAAGCTTTGAATTTGATTTAATAAAAGGCAGCGGCAACCAGAAAAGTCTTCAGCCTTGATTGAGAAGAACTGATAGTTGCAGCAGATCTGCAGATTTGAGGGAGTTTGTTCCAGATATATGGTGCATTCATTAAAAGTGAAAGCTTCTTCTCCATGTTTAGTTTTGAGTCTGGGGACAGAAAGCAGACCTGTCCCAGATGACCTGAGAGGTCTACATGGTTCATAATGAAGATCAGAAAAAACATTCAGTGCTTTATAAATCAACAGCAGTATTTTGAAATCAATCAAACACGAAGCCAGTGTAAAGACCTCAGAACTGGATTAATGTGATCCACTTTTTTAGTCTTAGTGAGGACTCGAGCAGCAGCGTTCTGAATCAGCTGCGGCTGTCTGGTTGTTTTGGGGGGGGGCGTAACGACACCATTACAGTGGTCAAGTCGACTAAAGATAAACATGGACAAGTTTTTCCAGATCCTGCAGAGAGTCCTTTAATCCTTGATATATTCTACAGGTGATAGTAGGCTGACTTTGTAAATGTCTTAATGTGGCTGTTGAAATTCAGGTCTGAGTCCATGACTACACCAAAAGTTCTGGCTTTTTTTTTTTTTTTAAATGGCCAATTCAAGCTGAGCGCTAACTTTTAATCATTTCTCCTTGGCTCTAAAAACAAAGACTTCAGTTTTTTTGTTTACTTTTTATAGCAGCTAAAGACCTAGATATTTTTTCTCTAGTTGGGAGACGAGAGTTAATATTGGATTTACGTTCTTCAGTTGTACAAGAACACAACTTCAATAGGATGATAAATGTGTTGTGTATTATCTTAATGTTTTAAGTTACAGGACAAAGCTATGTATTGTATTCTAAGGCACTCTTGTTTAAAGCACTCTTTTGGCAACTCTTTCTATTTATGCTTTAAGACAGACACAGAAACGGCAGAGAATCTGGTCAATTAAAAAAAACTAATAAATAAAAAATAAATAAATAAACGTTGATAATAAACTGACCTAAACACAATAAATGGACGTAGTCAACGTGACGTCACCCGTTGGTTTGTGGACTGCCTTTTTGAAGCCTCGAGTTTGGCGTGTGGCCGTGTGTGGAGCTAGCTAGTTTAGCTAGGTGCGTCTGTAATTCACATTAACTGTCATTTTAACAGGGCTGACAACGTTATCTAGCGAACAGTGTTGAAACTAAATGTACTCACGAGAGAAAGTGAACAACCAACTCCTAATAAACTTTTTCAATGTCGCTGGATAAATTTACACAGTGCCGTGGGTAGGAGTCACTCTAGCCTGATTGACAGGTTGCCATGGTAACAACTTGTCAGTCACAGATAATCCTGCCCTGAATCATACTCTGATTTATGGTCTATTTTCCTCTAAATGGGACCGTCATTTACTAGATGAACATCATCTTGTATTGAAGAAGACTTGAAACTAGAGATTGAGACCATAAACTCATTAGCGAAGTGTTTACTGAGGTAATCAGCTGAGAAGTAGTGTCATTTTACCAGTATTTCTAATGGAGCCGGACTTCTTTTTGCAACCAGAAGAGTCGCCTCCTGTTGGCCGTTCGATAGAATGCAGGTTTAAGGGACTTCCGTGTTCGCATCAGTTTGCTGACCGGAAGCTTCCTGTTTGCCTAAACATCATGAATGACTTAAGGGGCCCCCTACCCGGCTGGGGCCCTGGGTCGGCCGCACCCACGCCACTCCGCTACCTCCGCTTATGCAGTCAATGATGATATGAGCATGCATTCCTGGCTGCCTTTTTGAAGATAAGAGTACAGCTGCAAGTGGGAGTAGGACAGTGTAGCATCATCATGGGTGTAAAAAATGTAAACTGTGCAGGAGAAAGTGAACGTGATGAGCATTTGTTGCCAGGAAAAACAGTTCCAGTGTATTCAGATTCAGTGTTGGAAAGTCCCTGAAGCTCTCCTGCATTAACCCCCTGATTATATTAAATGTAACAGATAATATTGAGTGTTTGGAGTGTTAAGTGTTTTATTTAGAGTCTCCCTTTTAGATGAGCTAGTCGTAGAAAGAAGTGGAGACCATGAGAAGATGCCCGCCTAGAATAGGAGGAAACTGAGGACTATATTAAACAGGCTCCTCCTCAGTACATCCTGCTAAAAGATGGACTCTGGTTTTTGTCTTGCAATGATGAATGACAGGATCACTGTAATCTGATCACTGAGTAAAGGTATTGACTACTAATGATCTTTTGATGTAAGGTTTGACTACTGATGTTTTAATTACTGATTTTAAGGTTTTAACTTTTAAGACTACTATATTCTGTGTGAACTTTGAATGAACTTATAACCTTTCAATGTCTCTCCATGAGCAGAGAAGCTGTTCAGGCAGAACATGCAAAACGTAGCTTTGCCTGACTGTGAACATGCAAATAGACCTACAATGCTATGCAAAACTTAGCTAGCGGACGGGAGGTACTGTCGGCTGCAAGGGAGATAAGGGGTAATGTGAATTTAAGGGTGCTTTCACACTTGTAGTTCGATTCATTTGGTGCGGACCAAGTGGGGGGGAAAAAAAGATACTGTTGCATTTTAGTTCAAACTCCGGTGACTGACAGAAGTTTGTGCAGCACTTTAATGCTTTTGATCTGTATAGCAAAGAGCTCACGAAGTGATAATTTATTATAAGCATGATTAGTAATGCTAGACAGCAGATCGACCGCATAGCCTATTATGAAAAATTAACATAAAAACAGGACATGTCCAGTAATAATTTGGGGTTTATTCACCTATAGTATACTGTGGTATTGCTGTCACACGTTTTATGGCTTATACAGATCAATTATAAGATCGCTGAATGCATTTCGCAGTCAGACGATGGATGGATGGAAATATGGTGGGGTCTAAGATGAATATAAGGAGACGTTCGCTGACCACCAGATCAGTTCCATCCTGAGACCTGCAGGGATGTTTCTCGAGTTTACTTGTCCTAAATTGGAATAAACTGTTTTGCACAGTCTCTTGATCGTCTCCAGAGACAACAAAGTTATTGACTATAGAAGAAAGCTAATAGAGTATTTTTAACTGAGGGTTAATAAGTTGGTGAGTGTAGGGACAGGCCTTCAACTGGCCCAGCCTGGCCTTATCTCTGACCCAACATTAGCCACAAGTTTATTTTAGGTATAAGCGTTTGTTTGATATCTTTTCTGCCCATTAGTGGTATAAAATCCCTTAATGCTGCATGTGAATATAAATGTCTGTGTAAAGTCTAAAGCCAAGGTCTTTGTCTCTTAGCTTTTCTCAATCAGCCTGATGGATATCACTGGTATTAATACAAGCATAAAGTAACTGTGGCCAACCTACTTCCTGATCCTCTTTTAGCTTCCGGTTTGGGGTCTTCACTTTCTGGCGCTTTACCAGCCAAGAGCTGGATTCCACCATGCGCAGCTGCGTCGCGTTCTGGCTGTAGCACAGTTTTGTTTCGCATTCTATGCAGCCTCATATCCCACTGGAGCGTTCTGCCTGCTCAGCATTGTTGAATTTTTCCTTTTTGTGCTTGTATTACGTGACTCAGATTTGTACCGTACTCTGCACAGCTTCATACCCCACAGTGTTTTAATTGATTGTTGTTGATATACAGTCAGGAGTCTGCACAGGGTGTTTTTTGGTAGTGGGTTTATCAGAGCTAATCTGATGAATACAGCTGCTGCTAGAAACAGAAAGACTGATCCAAACAGTATATGTAAAACAAGGAGCTAATGCTGCATGTTAGCTACCACGTTGTTTTTGTTTTGAAAGGCTAACGAATTACATCTGCACTATTGTGTTCACTGTCGCTTTACCTGGTCCCTGCTTTTAAAATATCCACTGTGTCGTGGCATGTAATGTAATGTGTAAAGTGTATGTGTGGGAAACACTGACTCAACCGTTGTTTTTTTACAAGCCAGGTCTTCACAGGCTCTGTGTCTCCCTCCATGTTGTTAGAGACTTTGTGAGTAGACGGCTGCTTGCAGAAGCACAAGGATGGGCGGGGCTTCGCGGTGAGGGGGACAGAGAGGAGCAAACGCTGGCAGGACTTTACGAAACATATTAATTAACTCAACATCAAACTATATTGGTATAAACGGTATTGTCTAATTTTATCTCTTTTGAAATCATATCGTATGTACTTTATACCCAGCCCTACCAGAAACATCTTTACATTACACTGAATCATTTGAAACATTGCTAATAAAAAACATTGATTTGGTTTTCCTCCCAGAGAGAACCTGGATTAAGTAAACGGACAACTTTTATTTCTTATTTGGATACAGATAAAAAGCTGAACCATGATAAGCCAAAAGGTTATTGTGGTTTGTAAACTGATAGCTCCAGTTTTAGTGGTTCTACTGGTCCAGGTCCAGAATCTGTGGCGGTTCTTCAGGTTCTGCTGGCTCCATCCCCTGACCGGCATCCTGTAAGGAGGAGAGAATGTGATCAAACCAGAAAACCAACAACAAAAGTGTGTGCAGGGCTGTCAACATACTTCTGGTCATAAAGTGAATATTTATGGCTGTTTCCAGAGCCACCCCCTCAGGGTGTTCAAGGATTGTAATGGGGAGGATAAAGCAAAAAGAGAAAAAGCATCATGTACAGAATTAAAGGGAAATATGATGCTGTAATAATTTCAACTGTCATACCGGACAGGAAGAAATTAAAGAGGAACAAAATTTACAGTTTTATGTAAAAATGCATTCCAATGTTTATCTGAAGCTAAAATTTGTATTTCCCCAGACAGTGCTTCTTTGTTGAGCAGCGGAGGAGGGACAGCAACAATAGAAGCATCTCTCTTTTTGTTTCTGAAGCTTTCATTTTAGTGGACAAGGTGAAAGCTGAAACTGAGAATCTGCTACCTGGATCTTTTGAACAGTGCTCATGATAAGTAGCTTAGCAAATCTGTGCACTTTGCCAACCTCTCTGTCTGAAGAGTTACAAACTGGTGCCCAAATAATGTTTCACATTCTGACACTCTGCTGCATATGTAAGAGTAAATTAAAGTGCTGTCATAAAGGAAGAGGGCAGTACTGCAACAATAGCCATGATGAAGAAAGGATCCCATTTCGAAAGGCCTTGATTCTTAGGATCAGCTCTGCACATATCTACTAGTAATAACTACTAATAACATGAGAATGTGAACAAATGGATGCGTCTTTTCCAAAGTTCACTCAACCTATTTTGAGTGCGAGCATTTCACACTCATACGCCCTTAAAAATAGTCCGTGCGAACAGACTCTAATCTTCTACCACACCGGCCCGCCCAATACCAGTCATTCAAAACATAGTTGGACTGAGCTCTGTGGCCGCTCGAACAACTCCGTTACTCAAAAACAAGAGCAAGATGCGCCGCCTGCAGCTGAATCAGTAAGACAGAAGACAGCAGGGAAAATATAAACAGCATTTGGTTAACGTTAGCTGGCTATTTGGCTACATCTGTGCCTTTTTTCTTTTATTGAAACACTTTTAATAAAGCCGATGCGCTCGTCAATCTTACTTGGCAACAGATCAATCACAGCCTGAATGGAGTGGGACATTTAAAAAAAAGTTTGACGTGCTACAGCAAACTTGACTTCCAAATGTTGAAGTCATAGTTCTGCATAAATAGTTATTATTATTATTATTATTATTATTATTGACAAGTTTGTAGCCTACTTAAAATTAAAGAGACTAACCACCATGTAGAGCATTTGTCTTGCACAAAGTTGATGAATAAAAATAGATTTAGCCAGAGGCAGGATGCCAGTGTGCCAGTATGTGCATCTTCTAGCTGCCTCCCCTTGAGAGCAACATGTTCACCTCTTTCTATTTTCTATCTGTTTTACTAAAGTTATTGTTATAAAAACTTACACACAACCCTTTTAACAGTGTGTTTTAGACTTAAACGGTTACAGATCAAAGTGGCGTGGCAGTCTTAAAATATGCTGAAAAGGTCTTAAAAGATATTGAATTTTACTTCAGGAATCCTGTGTATATACTCTTCTGTCCATACTTGATCCTCAGTGGTTTATTTATTTTAAGAAACGGTGAGTAGCTCAGACTCTACTGCTAGAGTTTAAATATTCAGTCAGACTCTGGTTGGTCGACTCACCCCAAATGGCTCGGAGAAGACTCTGGAGCCGCTGTACAGAGGGTTCGGGATGGACACCAGGGTGGGCTTCGACCTGCCGCCTGCAGCACCGTCCCCGTCCTCATTCTGTCAGAGGAAACAACGGGAATGACTGTCAGCTGTTACCAAGGTGAAGGTAAACTACCTGAATCACATTTGAGATATTAACAGATGTCATTTATATCACACACAAACTCTCAGGCTTCACTGAACCAAAGAGTTTTAGAAAAATAATGTTATTAGGGCTGCAGCTAACGATGATTTTAGTATTTGAAGCTTCGATTATTTCGACGAGTCATCAATGTGGCGTTTAAGAAGTACATTTGTTTGGCGGCGGCGGCGGCACCCCCACCCCCATCAGTATTATTATAAAGATAAGTTATAAAGACAAAGAATATGGGTTAAAGGATGGATTAGCACACACAGGTAGCAGGGATTGTCTGAGCTACAGAGAGAGCTGGAGGGGAATAAAAAGGTGCAGCTCCCCAACACCCGGTTAACTCTTGACTGAGGTTACAACTCATGGCCCAAAAAGGAGAAAAACAAACGCACATGTGGACATTCTCAGCTGAGGTCTGCGGCTTACTTTGGCTAGCCTTCAACTCGACAATCAATCATGATTTCAGTTAAATGCTAAAGTTGCTGTTATCTTGTCTGTGGTCCGCTGGCAGAACACCGGGTGCTTTCTGGTCAGGTGCCGTTGTGCTGTTGCTGAGGCGACATAAGTTTCGTTTTACAGTGGACAGACGGTAACATTAGTTTTTTTTCTTTAGCTTGAAATAATCCCATACTTCTTGTATGTCCCTTGCTATTTTAATCGATGAATCGTTTCAGCCCTAAATGTTCTACAGATTTTCGTCAACCCCCCTGTTCTCTGCATTTAATGTGTCCTAACCAAGCGGGAAGCTTCCCGTCTGAGACATGAATCCAATGCGAAGTCCCTTAAACCTGCATTCTATTGAACGGCCAGCAGGGGGCGACTCTGGTTGCAAAAAGAAGTCCAGTTACATTAGAAAAAATGCCAAAATGACCCTGCTTCTCACCTGAATAATTAGCTCAGTAAACACTTTTCTGATGAGTTTATGGTCTCAATCACTAGTTTGAGGTCTTCTTTAATACACCATGATGCTCATTTAGTAAATTATGGTCCCATTTAGAGGAAAATAGACCAGAAAGCAGAGTATGCTTCAAGGCAGGATTATCGTTACCATGGCGACCTGTCAATCAGGCTAGAGTGACTCCTACCCATGGCACTGTGTAAATTTAACCAGCGATGTTGAAAAGAGTTGAGTTCACTTTCTCTGGTGAGTAAGCCCGTTTTGCATTAGAAAAAATAATCATCCGGTTAAAATCACGGGTGGTGATGGAACAGTGGATAAGACACATGCCTTTGGTGTGAGAGACCCGGGTTCGAATCCACTGTGAGACACCAAGGTGTCCCTGAGCAAGACACTTAATCTCCAGAGACGTGTGACCTGACATGTATAGCAATTGTAAGTTGCTTTGGATAAAAGCGTCAGCTAACTGAATAAATGTAAAATGACAGTTTGAACATGAATTAAAGATGCACGTCTTGTGCCGTTGGCAGCGCTGGCTGGGTTCAAGATGACTACGTCAACTTCTTTTCTACAGTCTATGGTCGTAACAATGGAGGGTCCTGATCTGATGGGCAGGAATTTTCTACGATTGACATTTGTAAGGTACCTAATGAAACATCATGCAGTGATTAAGCTTCTGATATGTGAAAGAAGTGAGTTACCCATTAAGCACTGATTTGCTGGTATACAGGTTTTGAGTCACACTATCCCGATTGACCTAAAGCATACCATGCTTTATCTTCTATCCTCTAAATGAAACCATAATTTACTAAATGAACATCATGCTGTGTTGAAGAAGACTTGAAACTAATGATTGAGACCATAAACTCCTGAGGAAAGTGTTTACTGAGGTAATAAAAAAAAGGTAATTTATTATTTCTAATGGATTTGTATGTACATGCCTACCATATAGTGTGTATATATATAATTATAAATATGGAAGACATGCAATTCAAAATCTAATTTCCAGCAACGTTAATGCATCAAGTCATTAAAAATGGTGTTGAAAAACATGTCATGTAACTAAGACAACTACAGACAGTTAAATTTGTCCACTAAATTCGGTCCAGTTTTAACCTGCAAGGTAAATGAGTGCTTACTGGAACAATATCCGCTCACACCAGTTCTGTGTGTGTGTGTGTGTGTGTGTGTGTGTGTGTGTGTGTGTGTGTGTGTGTCTCACTCTGAAGTAGTGGAAGCGGAAGGCGTCTGTCTTGGTTTTGAACACGTAGTAGCCGAGTGCAGCCAACACACACACCAGCAACACAGACACCAAGATGGCCGAAACTGTGCCACTTGAGTGGGTGTGGCCACGGGATGCATCATGGGAGCTCTGGAGATGACGGGTATGACAAACACAAACAAGAATTTATACATGATAACATCACATTAAACCTGTTAATCCTCACCACTGGATGTACCTCACACACACACACGCTAGGGAGACATGACTCCGTGCCGTGTCGTCACCACCAGCTTTATTTTTAATTCAACCAATTAAAATGAATAATTAATGTTAACCATCCAATCAGAAGACAAACAGGACTGATCCTCCTGATCCTGGTCACACGTTTATGACCGACTCTGACAGCCATTTTGTTTTTCATCACAGGAGGAAGAACTTGTATGTTTACAGGTTATGCAGAAAGTCCACTAAGTTCGGCTGCGCCACGGTTTTGTTCAGTCCTCTGCCTAGCGTCAAATTCCACTGGAAGCATCTCAGACTCGTTTCAGGCGCGGAGCATGTTGTTGGCTTGTTGTGAATTTGTCCTTTTTGTGGTTTTACTACCTTCACAGCTCTCTGCTACCTGGTTGTCTGCACGTGTGCATATCCCACAGGGAGCATTTCAGAATCAGAGCGTTTTGCCTGCCTGACTTTTCTAACATGTTTAGATTTTGTTAATTTCATTATTAGTGCTTGCTTTTTGTGCTTCTACTATGATTAATTAGGCTACGTGATTAAATTGGTTCATATGACTGTATTGTTGATTTACGATCGGGAGTTTGCACATGCAGTTTTATTTTGAAAATTGACCGGATTCTCTCTGCCGTTCTGTGTATGACTTCTTGCCCGTTTCGATCTGCTCTGTTCTGCTTGATGCGTCTTCCGTCAAAAATAGACTCACTACGTAGTCTCTGCGGAGCGGAGAGCCGCTTCAGGGAAGCACTGCGGGCCCTGTCTGGTGGACAAAAAATGATTGGAATGGCCGCAATGTGCTCCAGCAGCAGTAACATGACGCAGGCGGACTCAGTGTGACGTTCGATGTTTAAGTTCTCAATTTACACAAACATTTGAGTTTGTTACTTTACCAGAAATACAAATGTGCTTTTGCTAAGAAATCATAAATGTATATCTCCTTGGTGTTTGTTTTGACATGTGTACTTATTTTTACTAAAAGAAGACAATTTATTTTTTTCATTAGTGTTCCTCAGTGGTAAATTGTCTAGCTGTGGAAATCAAGTTCTTACAGACCTTGCTTGGTGTGCCTTTTCGCTTTATGCTTGCTCACACACACACACACACACACACACACACACACACACACACTCCCCCACCCCCACCCACCCCGGGACCCACAGCTGCAGCCTAAACTCCAGCTGTGCTCTACACCATTTTGGTGAGGACAGAAACAGTGTATCTGCCATGTTAGGGGGCTGGGTTTGCCTGCCATTTTGTATCATTGTGTGACAAGCCACCTAGGTGCTCACATCCGCCATTTTCCTCGATCTTGTCTCTCTCACACACACACGTTCGCTGATTGTTGTATGTTTTTATTTTTGCTTAGAATAGATGATAGTGATTTGCTGGCTGAAGTTGTTGATCATTGATCTTGTATTTTTAAAGAGCAGTTGGCTGTGGTTATTTGTGTATTGTGTAGTAATAACAGCTGGTTTTGACAGTCAGAGCTGGGATTCACGTTTCATTGCGTAAAATAGTATTTAATTAAAGCTGCAAGCAGCGTTGGGCAGGCCCTCGCACGTGTAACGCGTCGAGGCGTGAGGCGGCCGCGTTGCATATTCTGGAGCTCTGCCGGTGCGGCTGTGAATTTGCTACGCGCTTCGGACGCTGCACGAAGGTGTTTTACGTCACTTCCTGTGTCCCCTTTGTGGCGCTACATAGTACTTGGCGCTATGAATATAAATGAATATTGGTGTGTACATGTGTTCGGGGTGGGACAGTAATCAAGCACGTAAAGTTTTGTTCAGATGTGAAAATGTATGCTGAAGTTACAACAACTTCCTGTGTCATGGCGAAGAGTTGATCTTTGACGCCACGCCACAGACACGCCCATTGACGAATACTCACAGATAGCACAACTTTTCATCGTCAATGCCTTTAGAAGATACAACAGAAATTTAAAATCGATCCGACTAATAGTTTGTTAAAGTGTGTAAATCATCCAAAAATATCTGTAAAATTCAAAATGGCCGACTTCCTGTTGAGTTTAGGATATGGATTCTTGAGGCTTTTTTGTGCGTTGTGATATAATACATGTCCCCAGAAAATTTTGTGCATGTAGGTTGAACGTGGACGAGGGGCTAATTTTTTCAAATTTTCTAGGTGGCGCTATGGAGTCATTTTGCCACGCCCATGCGCGAAACCCATAAAATACGAAATTTTTCACCACTTCTGACATGTGCAAAATTTGGTGAGTTTGAGTATGTTTAGGCCCCCAACATTGAGCTTACTTTGCAGAAAAAATAAAAAAATAATCTTTTCAATTTCAATAGGGACTATTGAACTAATTATTTGCATTAATAGGTGAGCAAAACCCCCTTTAAGACTATTTTTACGTGTAGGGTAGTGCACCATGTTTATTAACCTTTTATAAATAAGTTGTAATATGAATAACCTTATTAATATTTCTAAAATATATCTGATATTGTGCTAATTCACAATTCTGCCCCTAACCAACACAGCTTTTAATGTGAGATTTAATGTATAAGAAATCATAATCTAAAGTCGGATCTTTCATAGGTTAAGTCAGTGTTTTAATCAGCTTTTAAACTGGCTTAATGAAATAAACCTCCCTGGTGTGATCAGGCTCCTTTTTAACAATGGGAATTTTGAGTTATTTGAATGTTTTCACACTGACCTGGTGTTTTTGTGACACTGGAGTCTTCTGACATTGTTGTTGTTTTTTTCTGACTCAAGGCTGCGTGGGGGTTTAGACTGCAGTAAACGGTCGGTGGTTTTGCGAGTGTTGTTGAGAACTCTGTGACCTTGTGTAGATGTGTGATAACCTGAGGACGCTCATAGGAGACCATAAAACAGCAGCACTCGGCCTGTTTGTTGTTAATCCTCCAGGCTCCACGCCTGCTCTACTCTGACACTTGGGAATATGCTCAAAATACTAATAAATATCTTTAATAAAGATTCAGGAGATATTTGGAAATTGTTTGCAGTTAATTCTTCCACCCTCATCTTTCTGTAGCCTGTAGACACATTTATATTAATTTAATACCAAAAAGCTCAGTAAAGCGCAGTCTGGGTCGGAACATTTTTACATAATTTGTTTCCAAATAATAAAAATTTGTCTTTAAATAACAATATTTTGCTCTCAAATGATTTAACCTGACCCCCTCTACTTTGTACATCCATAAGCATGGAGTTTCTACTTTGAAGTAGAGTTTGGATCAATTGCATTTAATGTGTTTTCTAAAAATCCGATTTCAGGGAAAACGTGTTTAAAGAGTAACCAAAAAACCTTTATAACATTTATTACTCGTCACTCAGAATAAATTCAAGTAATAATTTATAGTTACTTATCAAATATGCCATGTAGTTTTCCACAGTTTAAACGGTGTGTTTACACTGTGACATCACAGCAGGACACCACCACGAGACCTGGGATATAATGTGACTGCTTCACTGTAATAATGTGGTCAAACTAAACGGTTGATTAAATGTGTTTCATTACAGTGTAGTTTCAGGCTGCTGACGTTTTCATCAGCTACTTCATCCAAATACTGAGACGTGTTCAGACAGAACACGGATGCGATTGGATCCAAAGCAAACGCAAAGAGGCAACTCACAGATTTTGTAGGCGAGGAAATGAAAGATTAAAACTTCAATGTTAAAACTCAAAACCTTAAGATTCAAATAAACAGACTCTGTCCACAGTCAGTCTGTGGAGGGGAGGATGAATTTGGGGGAATAGAGTAATTGTTATTTCGCCAGAGGCTTCGGATTAATCTGTTATGATCTAGTCTTCATCATCTTTTGTGTCCCACATCATGAATATTGATCAGAGTTGTGATGTTATCAGGGTGGAAACTTGGCTGATTGAATCTTCATTTTCTGAAAACAGTGCCAAGAAACTAAATGCAGCCATCTGCTCCCTGCCCACAACCGTAGCTGTTTCCTGGCAACAACAGACACAATGCTCTATTAGGAAGCAGACCAGAGAGGGATGGACGCCATGGTGCCTCCTGGTGGCTGCGGCCAAAACTGCAGCAGGGTTCCATACACATTTTCACGTAATTGTTAGCGAGCTTAGGACGTAAAAATAACTGTTTGATGAATTAGGTTTGTTTACCCCGATAAAAATTTCTGTTAAAGTAATAATCTCAAAGACTTTCAAATCACTATCTATCATCAAATAAGGTAACACAATGACACAATGGTGATCGAGCCTGATGAATTGCAATATTTATATAGTTGCAGTATTACAAACTGAGTTTTGTTAGTGACATTACGAACATCTCCTACTGCTGCAGCTTCACACTGAAAGCATTTAACTTTTCAAAAACACCAGGTGACTTTTATGAAGTAGTCACAGGAAATGAAAGGCACCAAATCAAAAATCACGACCACACGATCACAGCGACGCTGACAAAGCTAAGGTTTGGCTGTAACATCACAGGTCAGCTGGGGATGTTACAGTGGAAACAAATAAACTGAATAAAGCAGCTGATCAAGTGGAAAACTACATGAAAAGCGGAATAAATATTCCCATTACACTGCTATGTATCAGTGAAGTCCAAGAATAGTAAGTATATTTCCAACTTTCCATCTGCATGTTTTTACATGTTGAATTTAAAACCCTGAATGGAAACACTGTAAATGTACAAATATTTTTGACATCACAAAAACGAGGTGGAGAAAATTGGAATATTGATGAAGCGAAAGCATGCCAAAGGCATTCAAAACAGATTTTATTTTTATATCCTGCACAAATACTGGAAGTTATTTTGAACATTTAAAATTAACATTTGAAACACCTGTTTGTAGTTTAACTTATCTGAATTCTTTTTTAACTTCTCGCTTAATTTTACTTTTTCTTATCTCTCCTTTGTCGACAGGTGGAGGCATTTACATTTAGCCTCAACTTGTTAATTGTCTTTTATTCTCTTCTATTCATGATTTTGTTCCTGCAATTTTTTTTAACTGTTAAATGCAAAACAACAAATATGCTAAGCTAACCTACCCTTTATAAATAAAGGTAAAATTACTACATGTAATGTAGTTCTGAGATACAGTTTTAAATTGGCCAGTTTTAAATATTTTGCCTGTATGTCCACAGGTTTTCAACACACATTAAATATCTGTACATGAGTGTTTGTGTTTATATCTATAAATGAGACATTTATCAAAAAAAGTTCATGTAGTGTAAAACGCAAATGTCTGTTGTTAATGTCTTGTTTCACCTGTTTTTTTACTTGATTGTAAGTTTTGGAACTACAGTTCCCGTCATGCTCTGGGTGTAAACAGAAAGTGTAATGTCCGTCTGTTAGCTGTGAGCTACACCTGTTTGATTTATCCTGTATACCTCCTACATATTGGTGAATCTACACAATTAAACATGCTGCATTAGTTACTAACAGTTTCTGTTTTCACCGTAACCATTAAAACTCTGAAACACAATGACTGAGGCAAAATCTAAATCTTCTTTTCTATGATTTCTGAGAGTTGTCTTTGATTCCAGTGTGTAAGGTTTTACGGCGTACACCAGCGACACTGTTCAGTTGTTGCCCTAATTGTCAGCAACTCTGGGTTAAACCATCTTCACTCACAGGTAGGTGTGGTGCGGTCAGCGGGGCCTCGAGGACATGGATGATCCCATTTACAGCAGGAATGTCCCAATCCAACAGCAGCTGCTTGTTCACCAGCTTATAGCTCTGACGGGAGATAATTAAAAAGATTAACAAAGACACAAAATCAAGAAATCTGTTTAATAAACATCTAATCTTTACTTAGATTTTTGGATTCATGGATGTGGGAGGTGCGTGTTTGTGTGCGCCTGTTCCTGTACCTCGTTTTTGCCTTCAGTAACAGTCAGGTTGAACCCAAGCCTGGATATGATGAAATCCTGATGTCTCAGATCCTTGAACGATCGTCTGCCGTTATTAGCTGAGATGTGATACTCCAGATCTCTACCAGACAGAGTCTAAACACAAACGCAGAACAGAAAGTTTTCATTGACAGCTTCGCCTGTTGGAACCTGCTGGTATTCTGATTGAACTAGTTCAGTTCTAAAGGTTAAAGACCTAATTAGGAACTATTAAGTAAAGGTTAATATGTATGTATGTGTGTGTGTTTATGTTCAAGAGGTAGAAAATGGGAGGTGGTGTGGGGGAAATGGAGTTGGGAAGTATAGAGATTAAATGCTTTGAACTTAAGAAGAAAAAAAGGAGGGGGAATTAACAAGAAGAAGAAAAAGGAAAAGCAGAAAAAAATTAACTAAATGAAGCAGAAAAAAATATGAATGATTATATTCAAAATAATAAATTGAATAAAACGTCTCTTCCTGCCTCCCTCCTCCGTCCCTCTGATTATTGTGATAATTTTCTACAATAATAATGTAACAAATGTTCAATAAATGTTTCATTTAATTAATTTGTCTTAAGATATTTTGTTGAGGAAAAGGGACTGAAAAAAGATTTTACTTAACTGTACTTTATCATTATAATAGTTTTAAATGTTCTACCTCAGATATGTCAAGTGATCCACTGTTTGGCATCAAGTGTTGTTCATGTTGTGAGCATAAAGAAAAGTTTAAAACCAAAGTTAACCATCTGGTTTCTTCAACTTTCACTCAGGAACACAAATAATCCTTTAAACTTGAAAGAAATAATGATTTGACATTTATCATTATGATTTTTTTTTTTTAATCGTGATAACACTTCAGGCTATATCGCTAGCCCTAGATTGGTATAATCATAAGAGATCATTTCAACTTAATAGGCCTCCTCAATATGTATTGATTAAATGTCAAATATACTTCATGTATTAGTAACAGTTAACAATTAAATGCTCAAAACAGTAATTAGAATTAACTGTTACCATATGTATAAATATATTTACTTTTTTGTTAAGTAAAAAGTGAATTTGTTATAATATATTTACTTCTTTGTGAAATTTAAAAAAAGAAAGATGGCGGCATGTTGCAGGAGCTCCGCTAAACATTGTGTTTTTTTCTGTATTTCCTTGTGTTTTGTCCCGTTTGTATAAAGGGGAATCAGGCTGAGGGAAGCCAAGACAAAGCTCATGAGTTTAATTTGCTTTTCAACATCATCTCTGCCTCCACAGCTGCTGCCTCCTCACACCTCTTCTGTGATTAGGATGAGTCCTGTTATCTGCAGAAATTCTCAGATGTGGGATGTGTGATTAGTGGATAAGACACTGAGTGCAGGTGGTCGATCGCTTTGACTATTTTCCGACTGCAGGCCTTAATGCTCAATTCCGATTTTTTTCCCTCCCAGATCCAGTTTTTTTGTTTGACAGTTCATATTTTTGCTTAAATGTGGCCCATATCAGACTTCAGTGTGAACTGTCCGTGGCCTGAAAGTGACCCGCATGCGTAGAATAATAACACGTCACACGCAGCACGCTGTCGTGCAGAAGTGAACAGAGCCACAGAGGTTAGCTCCGATTAGCTCATACGTGCTAACCCTCCCAATTTTCATGCGAGACTCACGTTTTTCCATTGTCCTCTCAGGGGTCACATTTCTCCCAAATTATGACAGTGTTCACAACTTTCTGTCCTTTTCATTACGGTTTCCGGCGCTGTACAACGGATCTGCCCCACAACTCACTACCCCTCTCTCTCTGTCATAGTGTGGGTGGGAATAACCTCCTCATCTTAAATGTGGCCAAGATGGTTGTGAACACCATTTACACATGGGTGTTCATCTTGACAACAGACTGGAAGTGTAACACTGAGGCTGTCTACAGGACGGAACAGAGCAGACTCTACTTCTTGAGAAAGCTTCAGTCCTTTAATGTGTGCAGCAAGATGTTGCACATTTTTTACCAGTCTGTTGCTGCAAGTTTAGTTTTCTTTGGAGCCATCCGTTGAGGCAGCAGCATCAGAGCCAGTGACACTAAGAAGCTGAACACGCTGATTAAGAGGGCTGGCTCTGTGCTGGGGACCGCCCCGGAGCCTCTTGAGTTGGTTGTGGACAGAAGGATGTTGCACAAACTGCTCAAAATTATGGATAACACTTGCACCTCTGCACGAACTACTGGTCGGACAACAAAGTCCGGAAGAGAGGAAACTCATTTGCACAGATATCGTCGAAGAGACATATCTCATATCTTCAAGCCTTTATGAATATTATATTTTTTAACCTACCTCATGTACGTTTTGTTTAAGTTGGGTATGTTTTGTAACTGTGATTTTATTGTATGTAAATGTCTGTGAAGGTTCTCAGTCATCCAGGTCATAGTTATCCAACGAAGGTTGAGGTCAAGGGCAACTGGACTTGGAAGAACATACTAGAAGACGCTTCGTTCCTCATCCAAGAGACTTCTTCAGTTCTGACTGACTGGTAGGGAAACTCAGCTATTTAACCTCTGGGATCGTTAGCTAGGATCGTCGATACCGCTGGTTCGTTAGTGCTCCTGGCTGTGGTAACAACAGTCGTCATGGTCATGGCCAAGTCTGAACAACCATCGTTGGCATCTACACCTGAGGCCAAGAGGAAATGCTTGTTTATTTTTCTGGGAAGTTATTAAAGGACCGCATTGTAAGTGGGGGGTAAGTGGTGGCGTAGACCTCCTCCTCTGTTCAACGACAGCTTCTCGACCCTGGTGTAGATGGCTTCCCTGACACCTCTTTCAAACCATCCATCTTCTCTGTCTAAAATGTGCACCAGGTGATCCTCAAACGACTGTCCTTTATCCTTCAGATGTAAATAAACTGCAGAGTCTTGACCTGAGGAGTTGGCCCTTCTGTGTTGAGCCATGCGTTTGTGTAGTGGTTGTTTAGTCTCCCCAATGTACAGTTCTGTGCATTCCTCACTACATTGGACCGCATACACTAGATTGCTTTTCTTGTGTTTGGGTGTGCGGTCTTTAGGGTGTACCAGCATCTGTCTGTGTGTTCTTGGGTTTAAAAAACACAGTTTGTTGAAAATCCTCCTGAGTTTCTCTGATACTCCAGACACGTATGGAATCACAATGTTGTTGTGTTTGACCTTCTTGTACTCATCCCCTGTAGTGTTGGTCTTCTTTCTGGATTTTGTCGCTGTTTTCACAAAGGTCCATTTAGGGTATCCACAGGCTATAAGTGCCCCCTTCACTTGCCACTAGCTGAGTTTCCCTACCACTCAGTCACAACGAAACGTCGTCTTGTATCTTCTACCAAGTCCAGTTGCCCTTGACCTCAACCTTCGTTGGATATTGTATGTAAACTGCTGCTAAAGCAGTTTCCTGATGGGGGATCAATAAAGTTTCTCTCTCTATTTAAATTTTTTTTTTAATCCTAAATGTCTAATTCTTTATTTCTAAAATACTTTTTTATTGCCTTTGACTATGATATGCATGATAAAAATAAGTAGATGTATTGTAACTGTTAGTTAAAGGGTAACACATTAGTAGCTAACCATTAATATAATACACAGATTGGCAAGTAAAACGGTGACATAAAATACTTATGTTTCGGTTACTGGTTTTATATTAACTTGAAATTACTTTAAAAGGGTAATTAGTTTTGGCATTTAGTAATTATTAAAAGATCGGGGCTGTGCCTCACCTGGTTTTGGGCGAAGCCAGAGTTGTGAGGAACAAACAGGGTGACGTCAGACTTCCCGTGAGACAGAAAGTCAACGAGCTGTCTGCCCTCAGTGGTCGAGCCGCTATAGTCCAACAACAACTAGAGAGAGAGAGAGAGAGAGAGAGAGAGAGAGAGAGAGAGAGAGAGAGAGAGAGAGAGAGAGAGAGAGAGAGAGAGAGAGGTTATTTAGATTTCTTGTCAAAACTAATCCACCCAATTATTCTGTGATGCATGCTTTTAAATCCTATTACCGTAACACCACATGAACACATCACATTTACATATGCAGACCTTAAAACAGCTGTTCCAATGTGATTCAGGTCCACAAAGGTTGATTAGACTGTGTGGACCTGAGTCCTACACTATGAAATTTAATATACCCAGGATATCTTTTCGGTATCTAAGCAGTCACATAGCGTTGGTCATCAACTCTGTAAGTCAACCCAGGGTTTCCCAATCCAGCTATGAGTGTGTTCACATAAAAGAGTAGGTATTAGCAGCATATGACCAATCGCAAACATGGACAAGTGTACTGTCAGCAGAGCTTCATATTTTACAAACAGAAAGCAAACTTTTATAGAATACGAG
Organism: Micropterus dolomieu; assembly: GCF_021292245.1. Lineage (NCBI taxonomy): Eukaryota > Metazoa > Chordata > Actinopteri > Centrarchiformes > Centrarchidae > Micropterus > Micropterus dolomieu. Next base: position 27,277 of record NW_025742300.1, on the reverse strand, counting down.
GAAGTTAAAGACACAGTTCAGGCTAAAAGCAACACAGCTGGAGGGACACAGCTGGAAAAAAACCTCAGACCTTGTGAATGTGTGTGAATAACAGACTTATCACTGCCCCGTCATTACAGCATGAGTAGATCTGACTGTAATTACATTTGTGTGTGATATTAAATTAATGTGTAGCTTAGATACATACGTACGGTGTGAATGACAAGTTTAGGCTGTGAAACTGGCTTGGGGGCAAATAAAAAATAAATATAAAAACAAAGTGTTAAGTACTAACTGTCAGATCTTGTAAGAAGAAGTACAAGGCTTTAGTGCTTCAATCAGCCTCTGCTATAGCATGGTATCGGTATAGCCTATAAAAGCACAATTAAATGACTTTGACATTGCTTGCAGCCAACAGGGGAAAACATTTAATGATGAAGACAGGAAGGTGCCCTCCTACACAGGAGGAGGCTACACTCCTGCTGCTCCTGCTCGTAAAAAAAAACAAAATTGTGAAAGCCAAAGGGCTTTGCCGGTCTCTGAACACTCTTGCCATCCTAAGAAACCCGCAGATCCTGCACAAACGGTCAGGAACCGTCTCAGAGAAGCTCATCTGCATGCTCGTCGTCCTCATCGGGGTCTCGACCTGACTGCAACTTTGCACAGCCATTGAAGAGGAGTGGACCAACGTCCCACAGGCCACAATCAACAACCTGATCAACTCTATGCGAAGATGTGTTTCACTGCGTGAGACAAATGGAGGTCACACCAGATACTGACTGGTTTCCGGACCCCCCCCCCCTCCCAGTACAGTGAAACTGCACATTTTCAAGTGGCCTTTTATTGTGGCCAGCCTAAGGCACACCTGTGTAATACCCATGCTGTCTGATCAGCATCTTGATATGCCTCACCTTTTGAGGTGGATGGATTATTTTGGCAAAGGAGAAGTGCTCACTAAGACACATTTTGACAGATTTGTGAACAATATTTGAGAAAAATAGGCCTTTTGTGTACACAGAGAAAGTCTTAGATCTTTGAGTTCAGCTCATGATGAATAGGGGCAAAAACATAAGCGTTGTGTTTATAATTTTGTTCAGTGTAGCACTGCTATTTAAATAGCTGTATAACTGCTGTATAACTAAGTCTCAAATTTTCTTCCAGTTCTCAGTCCTTCAGGATGTATGTTATATTGTAAAACTGGTCAGATATTTGAATAAATGACCACAAGCAGCAGATGTCAAATCGACACAATACAACACGCCCCACTTCCGATACAGACGGGAAGTTTAAAGCCAAAACAATAGTACAATAATAGAAACGGAGCACTTCCTGTTTCTGAAACGCATACAGTCAATATGTTACGGACATGCACTTTATAGCAGACAGCAAGAATTTAAACTGAACTCTAACTAACTAACAGGGAGCCAGAAAAGAGGAGCCTGACTGGTTTAATGTTGAGAGGAGAAACAAGCAGGAATCAACCACCTGTTGAAAATGCAGCTTTCTACTATGTTTAGATTGTGGCTTTAACATTTCCTCCATAACAACAAGACATCTGTTCTTTCTCAGAGTGTTAGAGCTCCACATTTTAATCTCTTTTATAAGTCAGACCTTGAAATGAATCCTCCTACAGCTTTTTCGTTTTTGAGAGTGAGGGGGGGGGGCGCAGTTAAGTCAACACTACCTGTCAGCTGACAGCAGCTGCCTTTTCTTTTCATTAACTTTTCCTTTAAATTTTCCGAAGCTCAGTTATCTTCAGGAGGTGTTTCTATCTTTCACAAAGGTTTGATTACCAAGTGTAAAAATACCTGCTGTCTTTTCCGTTTGTTGATTCTGTTTGTGTTTGCACTGTTACTGTTTTGTTGTGCAAGACTAAACCGTAAACCAGTTTGAAATAACACAGGAGACGACAAACTGTTCCTCTGTGTTAGTTCTGAGACGTCTCTTTGTCTGAGGATGGAGAGGAAATTACTCCTTTTTTTTTTTTTTAACAGCTAAATGGTCCAACTGTCACACTCACCTTGTAAAAGATAGAGAAGTTACTGTACGTTGCGAGGACACTGGTCAGGACGCCATTACAGAAGTCTCCGTTTCCAACGTAATCAGCAGGACACACACATGAAACATCTGCACGCGCGCGCACACACACACACACACACACAACACACACACACACACACACACACACACACACACAATAGTTATATTAAGGTTGTCTGCTGTTTATTTTTTGCACAGAATCATATTTGTGTCAGTCTCATGTTTGGAGGTCTAATGTAGTGTCTCAGCTCTATCTCTTGATTTGTCTTCCGGTAAATTTTACCAGAAGTTGGGGTTGTATTGTCGTATTCTGCAGCTGTGTAGTGAGCAACTCTCTCTCCATCAGGCTTTAATATTCTGGAGAATTTGTACTACAGTGGAATAAATGCTGACTGATACTAGTCGATTAGTCAATGGGCAGAAACACCATCCAAGGAGGTTTAAATCTCTCATCCAAGAGGCTTCTTCATTTCTGACCTGAAGCTCTTGATTTAAACCTCCTTGGATAACTATGACCGGGATAACTCGGAATCTTCACAGACAACTTGAGTAACCACCTCAATGTTAAATCATTTAAGTAATTTATCAAGCCAAAACACCAACAATTCAAATGTGAGAATTTCACAAATTTATTTGTTTTATGATTTAATTCTGATTAAATTTTCTAGTTTTTAGTTTCTATTTTCTAATAATAATAATCACCTCGGTACTCTATTCCCTGTCGTCAAACTGGTGTCAGTCTTTCTCGAAGGCTGTATTCATGCCCGGTCCGGCCACGTTCCCCGGGAGGCTGCTGAGCCCGGTTTTGATCAGAAGTCAGCCAATAGGACCACTAGCTGCACGGCTAACTGAGCTAACCAGCTAACAGCAGCTACAGTAAGCAACAGTTAGTGGTTACTTTAACAACAAGTAAAAATATCTGCCAATCGGGAAACTGAGAGCCGAGGCAAAGAAGCCGGAGGGCATCAGAGGGAAAACCAGAATATATTTTCTCAGTAAAATCAGTGAATAAAGTTATAGAGTTGTTTTTGTACTGTAACTGTGAGGCCTGGCCCTCTCAGAGATGTTTTCAAACCTATATCTTTTCCCATTTGTGGTCTGATAAACAGCAAATCCATCAAATCCAGTGCTGTTGTTCAAGGAGGTCGTGTGGGAGTGACTGCCTTGAAAGTGACCAATCATAAGAGGTTACTGCCTCCAAATTGTCAAAAGTCACACGAGCAGAACTCAACTTTGAGAGCAGAGTTAACCTGTTCAGATCATGCATGCCCTCCAGTGCTCGCTAAGAAGAAACTCTAATACGTGGTAGCTGTTTTGTTCTGATGCTTCTTCCTACGTTTTATCGCTCGCAGCTTCCTGTACAACTCTCGATTGTGGAATTTGTGAGAGAGGACTTATATTGTGCTAGTGGCAGTCAATATATGTCTGTGTGAAATTATATAATTTAATTGTGAGCATGTTTTATCGCGATCGTGACATGACGTAAATCTGACACCATAGTCTGAACACCGTGCTGCGGTAGTACCTTTGACCCTGTAGCAGTAGGCATCGTACTTGCTGCTCTGGTCCACAGGTTCTTTGTAGATAACCAGGCCCACGTGGTTGTCTCCACACTTGACCGAGGGGAAGCGAGTCGGGTATCCCACCTTCCCCCCCTCCATCCAGCCGGCCACGCACAGATGCATCCCCAGCTGTCAGGACCGGAGAAGGAGGATGACAGCAGCATAAATGATTGATCACAAGTACCAGCATGCACTGTTGTGACCTGGACTGGTAAAAGATGAAAACGATACTTCACAATTGACTTGAAGAAGTTGTTATAATGTGGCAAGAGAGGCAGAGACGTTTAGTATTAAGTCCTGTTTGTTATTTAACAGGATATCTCAAAAGATCTAAAGGTAAAGCTTGATTTAAGCTTCTGCATTAAGGACTCACACCACACCAACTGTGGCTATATGCGAAGGCTATGAGGTTAAGCTGTAGCCGACATGAGCCTGATCAAAAATGTAACTACATGTCAGGGATACAGAGACCACGTGGGGACTGGAAACTGTGTGGCTGCTTGTGTTTTCATAAGATCAATACTCATGCAGTAAAGAGTTAATGGTTCAATACACTGTTCATCAGGAAAAAAATGCTCAGGTATTTCCCAAAACACTAGTTTTTAGCAAATGTTATGGAAACTGGAAGAATTAAAACATTTGAGGTGGCGCTTGCTGCTCTCACTTTATCTACCAAAACCAATGATCTTCATCTGCTTAAACATTGTTTCCTTTAAATATACAGTGTGTGTGTGTGTGTGTGTGTGTGTGAGTGAAGTGTATTGATCTGTGTGGTGTCTCTATGGAAACCCCTTCTGTAGGTGAGGTTACCTGCTGTGCGTCTCCCAGCTGTTTAAAGTTGGCCAGCGTGGCATCCTCAGCCTTGCAGGCGGCGGCAGCCTGACTGAAGTTCATCTTGTACTTCCCCTCCAGAGAGCGCAGGTGGAAAACTCCGGCTGTGTTGGCTGAACCACAATAACCATGTTACCTTTACCTCAGATTACCGAGCCTTAACGAGCTGAGTACTTTTGCTTGCTAACGTTCGACTTTACAAACCTAGAATAAACAATGTTCTTCATAGCGTTACCATGGTAACATGAACGCCATAAAAAGGTCAGTGGCAATGGAATCAACAGTTACCATGGCAACTGCAATGAGGTAGGACTGTGACGCCAACATGGCTCCTGCTCAGCAGAGGCAACACATGCAGCTACTGGATCGATGGCAACACCAGATTATTGGTGTGACTGGATGGATATTATGGCTGTCTTGCACCATCAACTTTTACTGATGTCTTGCCTAGGGTGACCATCCGTCCTCTTTTGGGACTTAAAAAATGCGCCTGGCCGTGATTTCTAAATCACCCAAAATGTCCGTGATTCGGATTTTGCTTTCTACAGTCAGCATTCATTGAGTGCGTTTTTGCATTTTCTCTTTAGGTCCCGCCTTCTCACCTGCCACCATTGGTCTGTCATCCAGGCCTACACGTCCTTCACGTCAGCATTTCTCAAATTGCACCTCATTTTCCTCAGCACCACAGCCAAGAGAAAGAGCAACAGCTTGCTTTTCAACAGTGGCACATGGCGCCTGAACAGCTTAAAAATGCCCAAATGCAGTGACTGAAGTGGGCCGCAACTCACCGGTACGCAGCACTGGCACTTCCACATTTTACTCTTTGGCATACTGGGACTTTTTCCTGTGTACCAGCACTTCTCACAAGCTGCTGGTAACGTTACTTTTGTCTGTCCTCTCCTCCAGGGGAGACGGAGTAGGGAGAAGATTGTATGCACAGCCTAGACGGGGCGGGACATTAAAAAAAGGTTGGCGCACTACAGAAACTTTGGAAATGTTGAACTCGTTCTGCATGAATGGTTATGAATGACAATTTTGCACTTAGCATTAACAAATTAGAGACGAGCAACCATGTAGAGCATTTTTTGCACAAGGATTTAATGAATGAGAGCAACTTAATGAAACTGCTGTAACTGGAATTAATATTATACTAGTGGTAAGCAATTTATGATATTATCTGGAATTATAATACACTTATTACCCCTAATCAATCTTAACAAGAGAGAAAACAGTTTTATCTGGAAATCAGTTGAATTGATGAATATCAATAAGCTGCTGAAATATTACAAATAGGCCAATATAAACAATCAGTAGACAAACATAAGCCGAATAAAGTGTAACCTATAAATATATTCGGATTTTACTAACGTATTTTTACTTTTTATTTAATATTGTATTATACTAATACACTAATTTATACTAGTTACTCCTCCAGGTGGATAGTGCCTCTGCAGTACACGTTAGGTGCGTTCGAGATGACTGTGGCTGACTTTCACCGACTTGACAGTCTAACGTGAGCTGCATGCGCGTCAGTCATCATGTTAAGTCAGCGCTGCACAGCGCCGCGTGAAGTCAAACGCACCTATTGCCACGGTGCCACCAATTACTTGAATCTCCCCCAGCCCCAACCTTCCACCCACTGTGGGTGTCCGTCAGTGGCTTCCTGCCCCCACTGTCCTCTTTTTTGAAAACCAAAATATGGTCACCCTAGTGTTGCCATGGTAACAAAAGTCACTACAGATGTGTTACCATGGTAATGCAGGTCCTTGCAGACAGCCGCAGGGTCACATCCTCCGTTGTCTTCCAGGCAGCGGTCAACAGGGGGCACCAACTTCTCCAGACACTGGACTCCATTACCCAGATACCCCGGCAGGCACGCACACTCACGCTCGTTCTGGAAGATCGATCAGGTTGAAGCAGGATATCGGGTTATGCCTTTAGATGTGGTTAGATCCTGTTTCTCTCCACTGTCTAACTAGTTTTCTGAGGCAGTGGTAAATATAATAAGAAACCTGCTGAGGTTCATTTAGTAGTTCAACTTGTCGCCACAAGTTGGGACAGAAAGAGAAATACATTTTTGTTTGTTGAGTTTGCCACCACCACTGACAGTATCTCTGTTCTGGATGTTGTCGACCAAAAACTGTTTTTGTTTTTTTTAAAAACACAACATCTCTTAATTCTTAATCCCTATAATACAGTAAAAAATACAGGTTTTTACTCACTGGACCAGTGAACTTGCAGGAGGCAAAGTCACTGCAGCCACCGTTCGGCTCTTCAACACACCTGGATTACAAACAAGCAGAAAAACAGAAGGCTGACGTCATATCTCTAACTGTGAACGTCTTACATTGAGATAAAATTCAAACAGGAATTTACTTCAGAGAAAATGAAATCCCACGCCCACCTGTTAATGGGCTCGCAGGAGTAGCCATCTCCTTGGTAATTGCTGTGACAGGTGCAGTTGACGAGCAGCCCCGTCTGGTTACAGTCTGCGTTCTGGTGACAGCCACCGTTATACTCAGAGCAGAGATCTGGAGCTGCAGAGCGTTGAATAAGACTGTCATCTGAACTGCTCGAATGGTGGATTCATGCCAGAACAAATGATGTGTGAATGTGTCTCATCTTCATATTTACACATTACTCATTGTTATGCAGTATTTTGAGAGATAGATAGATAGATAGATAGATAGATAGATAGATAGATAGATAGATAGATAGATATCGCTTCAACTTTATGGCCACAATTTCATTTCAAATCCAGTGTTATAGTGTGTTATAAACGCAACACTTGTTTTTGCCTCCATTCATCATGAGCTGAACTCAAAGATCTAAGACTTTCGCTATGTACACAAAAAGCCCTATTTCTCTCACAAGTTGTTCACAAATCTGTCAAGATCTATGTTAGCGAGCACTTCTCCTTTACTGAAATAATCCATCCACCTCAAAGGTGTGGCATATCAAGATGATGATCACACAGCATGGGTATTACATAGGTGTGCCTCAGGCTGGCCACAATGAAAGTCTTAGATCTTTGAGTTCAGCTCATGGTGAATGGGGGCAAAGTGTTGCGTTTGTGATTTTGTTCAGTATATTTTTGAATTTTATTGTCTTGTCTCCACACTAGAACACTGGATTTGAAATGAAATTTTGGCCATAAAGCTGAAGTGTTGATTTTCAACTTTGAGGGGTTTTATATCGAGATTGGGTGAACACTGTTTGTTGTATAGCCCTGCAGAGTTCCCATTTTTTGGACAATAAAAAAACACAATGACACCTGAAGTAAGCAACTCCCCCATCCTTATCACCTTCTACTGCAGCAGCGTTGAGCGTGTAGTGAACCGACAGTGTGGATTTGTGCATTTTATATTAAATAATTTGGAGACTCAACTCCTCTTTTCTCTCCCAGAGAGAAGGAGGAGGGGGGCTGAGATCAACTTTCAACAGACGGCTGAAGAGACCCAAAGGAAAAGGTGTAAGGTTTCTCTCCCTAAGTGCAGTCTCTGGGCAGTTGATCGTAAAACTGGCCACCTTTGGGAACAGCCGAGATAAGCCTCTCAGTGCCTGAATTGTTAAAATGACAAAGAAACTAACCAGAGATTACAAACAGCCTATCAGAACTCTTCTTAAAGAAAGGGGCAGGAAACCCTAAACTGCTACACACATGTAACCATGGCAACTGACCTTCCTCTGCTTTTAATTACCTCTCATCAAAGGGATACTCCTCGTCACAACCAGGTGTGACAAAATCCAGGACACCAAGGACAGCCCTGAACTTTATGTAAACAAAGACTGCAGTCTCCAAAGACTCAAAGCATTACCTGTTAAATAATTAAATAATCTTTTAGTTACTTGATTACGTTTGCCTCTATTTGAGTAGTTCTGTTACATGTTGTTGCTATCTGTGGTTGATATTATTGCTGAAAAAGAATCTAAATAAGTTACTTTTGCAGTGTTTTAATTTTCAGCAAGGTTAAGGACACTCTTTCAGTTTATGTGTAAACAATGCTTGTTCACAATGCTTTCTGACAACACCTTTAGGAATGATGATAAAGAAATGTCATACTATTCTCTACTCTTAATTGCCAGCTTGAATTTAAGGCTAAATAACTAAATTTCCCAGTTCCTAGGCAAAGATTGTTTTTGGATTAATCTAAGCTGTCGTCATGTAACCTGAGTTCCCCCAAGTGGACGAAATAAGTATTACATGCCATCATTCTGAAATGCTAACCTTTTAAGGTCTAATTACTGACAATTGTTTTCCTGTTACCAAATGCTTAAATTTAGAACGGTACAACCGTTTGACCATTGAGGTTTGATTGTGGGAAGATATTATAATTATTATAGATTATAAATCTATAAATAGATTTTCTTTTCCTTTTATAGACATATTAAAAGTTTAGAAAGACAGTCCCTCGGGAAACCGGAAACGAAGGACTGCCCTCTGGACTGCCCTCTGACAACAAAAGAGCGACACACGACGTTGTTCGCTCTTTTCCCCTTGCTCTCTGCCACCCTCCTCTGCTGGCTTGGTCCAGGCTCTTCAACGGCGCATCGGCACGCGCCCGGCGTGCCCCTCTCCTGGCAACGCCCTAAGAATTCGACCAGCACAACAAAGTCTTAGTTTCGCTTGAAGCTACACACGCGAAGTGCCGCGACTTCAGTTTCCCTCAGTTCCAGCAACTTTACTTGTTTTATTTTCTTTCTTTTGTTTTGTTAAAGTTATCAGTCCGTTAAGTTACACTAGTCTAATTCAAGAACGACCAAGTTCCCCTTTTTAAGTTTTTTCGTCGAGCTAACTTCACCGAGGTCAGACCAAGCCACGTGGTTTCGCCAGCGACAACAAAGGACACCTGAAGAACAGCCGAGTTGCCAGACGGAGTACGGCCAACCCTTGAGGGTTTTTCTTCAGACATGGAGAACCCTGGAGAATTCCCTAGCAAAAAGCCAGGAATCGGGCAGCTAGCGTGGGACCCGTGCAACAGGCCAAGGCAGGCCGCCGACCTACCGTAAGTCAAAACAAGGCATTCTGTGGCCAGTGATGTCCAATAGTTGTTAATCCATTATATTCAGTCCTTAAACCCCTCGACAAGTTTAACCGAGTTATCATCTAATTGGATTCATTAGTTGCCGTATGAGTCAAATGCTTCCCACAACAGGAACCCCTTCTCATTGTTTAGCCATTGTTTATTTCTCTGATGTATTGAACCACCTTTTTATATCACCTTAGTTAGTTAATAAATTCACTGTAATCAAGGAATTGTGTGTGTTGCCTATTTCTAAGTCCCTGCCAAGAGAATTTACCCTTTAGATATGAGACTGACTGATTGATTTAAGTCCGGAGACTCTAGGTTAATAACAACTCCGGTGGTGCCCCTGCGAAACGAGAGCTTTTTATGGATTAATATTTTCTGAATATTAAAATTCATAATTGGGTATTAATTCTCATAAATTTATTAAAATTCATACGTAGTTTAGACATGCGCGTCCTGAACAGCTGCATCCTTACCAGGTGTGGAAACCCAACAAAACGAATGACTGACTGAAGCCGTTTTGCTGCAAACGATGCCGTCCTTCAGATGAGTTCCTGACTCACTGTGGTCACCACCTAATCATCCCCCAGTATAATTACTTTAGTTTTAGTTTAGTTTTTATAAATTGTGTCGTTTAACTGTAATGGATCTCATCCTTATAGCTGTCCTTTTCTTTTGTCTAATGCTTAGAAATTACGAACTGTATAGCTGTTTATTGACATTTATAGAAAAGTATTGGTATTGTGGAAGGATATGTGTTTAAAACACGCGCACTTTAAGATATTACTGTTAGAGGTGCTCCGATCAGGATTTTTAGGACCGATTTGCTGAAAGCAGTATCAGCCAATACCGATCACTGGGTCTATTTGAAGCCTTTTATTTATTATATATTTTTAGATTTGAAAATAAGGGAAATTTAAAAAAGTAAAAGTACAATGTACATTCCACATTATACTGTTAGTATATTGTTAATATTACTTATAATTACTACATTCATTTTAATTTCATATGGTTTACCACTAGCATAGGCCTAATATTATTTCAGTTAGTTGTTTTCATCTATTAAATCCTTGTGCATAAGCACAGTCTACATCTTTCACATGGGCCTACTGCCACCGGCTTTACCAGAGGAGAGAGTAGCAAACCACAAATGGTTTCAGACCGCATAGTGAAACTATTTTGTCCAGCGAGTATTGCATGATCTGATCGGCCTTTTTAGAGACCACCGATTAAACTAGTTAAAGCCATTATTGGCCGATTAAGATTGGTGACCGATCTATCGGAGCACCCTTAATTACTTTAGATTAAAATTAAAACCTCGAGGGACAAGGGCCAAGCCCCAGGAGAGGGACAAACAAAAACACAGCGGACCCGTGAGGCTGACCCTCTTCTCTTCGTGACTTTCAGACCCCTGCATTCAAGGGCTGGCCCTGAGTAGCCTACCTCCATGACTTTCAAATTTTATTTTATTTTCGAGCCCTAACTAGGATGAAAATTTCCACAGACTATTTCATTCATCTCAGCAATGTTAATTATATTCATGAGGTCTCGCGAACATTCAGTGAATTTGGGGGGCTTTCACACCTACCTCGTTTGGTCCGGCCTTTCGGACTTTTCAGTTTGGTCCGAACCAAAATTGCAGGTGTGAAACCTCCCATGGATCATGGTCTGGACAAAAAGACGAAATTTGGTTCTTCTTTTTGGTGTGAAAGCATTTTACGTATGGTTTGGACTTTCAGACTATTTACAGGAAGTTTGGCGAGTGACGTGTAAACCGGAAACAAACAAATGCACAGAGAAAGATATTAAAATAAGGACACAATTATAAATCGCCCGTGACAGATCATCATTTCAAACAGACAACCACTATAGAAGCACACTGCCACATACATCTTTAGTTTCTCCTCAAACGGGGGTGCAGAAGAATTGCTTGTTGTCTTCTCCTCCTGTCCTGTTGGTTATCATGTTCGCACAACGAGGATGTTTAATTGCGTATTTGAACTAGTCTTCCGTATAGTTGGTGCTGCTATAGTTGGTAGTAATGCCATAATAATAACATAGTGGCAAATATGCATATGTTAATTTTTTATTCATTCATTCTTGTCAAAGATACCCGCTGAACTGTTTAGTAAACCAGTCAATGTCAAGTATAGGGAGACGCAGCCCACATAAATGATGACGATAGGACGCAAGTGCGTCATGTAAAGTCCTTTAGTGCGGTCGCAGAATTGCAGTGTGAAACCAAACCAAATCTAATGTATCTAATCAAATAAAAATGTATGAAAACATGAACTTTGTTGAACCCCTTATGTTTGTTTTGTTTATAATTATTAGGTTGTTCAATTTATGTAACTTTTGATTGAGAAACAACAATCAAGTTTCTTATAAAACCTTATCTTGGTCTAAATTAATTTCCACTACTTCTAATGACCAATGGCGTTCAATTCCAGTCAAATGAGTTGAATGAGCCACCAGTAACCGAGAAGACATCCACTTCAGAACACCGTGCTAGAGCTAACGGCCTCGATCACTGCAAGTGTCTAGCAGCCACATGCCGAACCCAAAGGAACCTGAGACAACTCACTGGCGAAAACCTGGGTCTGCACTGCCGTACAGCATGCCAAGCCCGCCTAGAGGCCATGAACGCAACTAACAAAGTAGCTAGCTGTGGGCCTTCGGAGTAACAGATGGTTGAGGAACCACAAAGCAGTAAAGCAAACAACTCGACATGCTGTGGTTAAAAGTTGATGTCATTTAGTTGTGAAACTCATAGCCTCATTCTAAACTTAGTTATCACCATAGAACTTACATTGATTCCTGTCCCTTATTTCTTTAGAATCACATTCTTTCCACAATAGCCAAACTGAATTCACATTGGACCATATTACTGTTCTGTCTCCCGGTGATTGCATTCTGGTTGTTGTTTTAATCATTGTTGTTTTGTTTCTTTATATCCCTGTTTACCCTGACATGTTTTCACTTTAGTTAGTTCATAAATATTCACTTAAATTACAGGAACATGTTTGTACTGTTTCATAAACCCAGGTAAATGCACGGAGGACTCATCATCAGATTTGAGACTGAGTAACTGGTTAAAAATAATTGAACTATTAAGAACTAACTGATCAATAGTAATAATTGTTGTAATTATTAAGCTATACCCTAACAGCCCCCCCCCCCAAAAAAAGTCCAGTTACATTTTATCCTCTAACATTGATGGTGTATAATAAAAGCATTTTCTACACTGTTGTTGATCTGATTTGGACATTAACTCCCTCAAATTAAAGCTGAAAGTGGGAAAGAAAAACTTTAAGTTCTTAGTCACAGTATTGTTCAAAAAAGTCTGAATGTGTTTGTTTAAGCCACAGCAGGGTCAGAGTGACCCAAGATCCTGCAGCAGGACTTCAGCAAAACATTTTAGTGTGTTCATTGTTATCAAATAAAGTAAGTTTTGGACTCTGTTTCCAGTTTATAAATCTTTCGTGGCTACAAAAACTAATGTTGTTATTATCATCATATATGACACCTTCGCCATGCTCTGGTTAGTTTGATATGTCTGATTATGTTGCCACTTTATTTCACTATCATCAAGCAGACAAAAGGCTGCAGAACACTCACGTGGCTCTGGACTGCAGAAGGTGCCGTTCCCCTGAAACCCAGATTTACACTGACAGCCAACACCTGGCACACAGTCAGCCTGATCGTGGCACTGCCGGCACTCCTCTGGGATCAGGCCTGGACAGACAGAAGGGTGGATGATTCATTGAAGAAGGAATTGCACAACATTGTAAAGACTAACTGTAAAGATCAGGAGTTGAAAACATGTCTGTTTGACGAGTAACAACTAGAAAGCACTCAGAACTTAAATCTCCTCCAATGCTGCACAGTCCTCTAATTTAATTCTTAACCTGCATCTTCATCTCCAAGTTACACCTTGGACTTGTTGTGTTCCTCAAACCATGGTCTGCAACAATGCTTATGTCATAATGTTATGGCTGATTGGTGTATATTATATTTTGAACATATAATATTTTGACGTTTTAGCAAAACTCACCTATTTCGTTTTGGCAGCGATCGCCCTCCCAGCCCAGCTTACAGACACACTGTCCAGAGCCTTCAATGCCCTCATCACACCTTCCCTGCTTCCCACAGCTGCAGACTGAGAGAGAGGAAAAACATGACTTCAACTCGCTGATAATTTAAAATAATCTAACAATAGAGTTGTGAAGATGGAGAAGTTATTTCAGGGTTCCTTCATTTCCTCCAAACAGTGTTAGGAGACTGTTAGACCTCTTTGAGCCTTGGATAGACATGAAACTTTCTTGGTTGAATCATCTGTACAAAAGATGAATGAAGGAGGTGGTGCACTTCAGTAACATCCAACCTTAGAGCTTCAGATCATGTGTGCCGCTGACGCTAAAGATTGCATTTTGTAGAAACTTATTCAGAAACATTCAGCAGTTTAAATCAGTTCATTTTGTGATTCTTGATCAGTTTGGGATTAATTCAGTAACCATGGTGACAGCTCTGATTTACACCTCTGACTGGCTTTTTCTCCACTGCAAAGGATGACTTGATAAACGTTAAGGAGATCATTGAAAGAAAACTTTGAAACCTGAACAGAAGATGATCAGCAGCTGCTTAATATTTTCAACAGGGTCTGCTGAGTGAAGACAGCTGGCAGGTTCCTCCTGAGCTGGAAACATACCCAGCTGTGTGATGGAGCGTTACTATGGTGACAGACTGCTGGATACCTGATTGGGGTGAGACTGTCTGCTGACTTCAGATTATTTTTTTTGGGGGGGGGCAGCTACGTGTCTGCCTGAAACGTAAAATCCACATGGAGACAAGAACTGTGATTGGTCAGTTCTGCCAACTACTTTCTGATGTCGATTGTGAATATAACAAGCAACAACTTGAAAAAAGGTAATCTGGCCATTTTCAGTAACATACGTCTAGCAAAGCAATCACTGCTGCAAACCTTCTTATACTCCCTGTGTCATTTTATTATGATCATTTTCCTGGGAAAACTGTCCGCCGAGATTACCTTATTCTGGTATTTTCTTCTGACTTTTAATTTGGGTTCAAACACAGTGTTTTAGTTTTGCGTTGAAATCAAACCCGTGTATTTCCTGTTTTTGGTCTACCTGTGCAGTTGGGGCCGTAGTGGCCTGTGACACACAGTTCGCAGGCTTGTCCTCTGAAGCCTTCGCGGCATCTACATCTTCCTGAACCGCGCACATCATCATCGCATTCACCATTGTGTCCACAAGGGGCCTCCACACCACCTGGGCAAACTGAAATACAGAGGAAAGGGGTAGAGTTAAAAAACACAGTGAGGACAAAGAAGGCTCTTCCTGGTAACAAAAGACGACAATGAGCTTTAAACAAAATGCTCTTTATTATGGCTGACATTTTGCTTTGTCAAACCCAGGTGTAAGAAATAACTTTAACAGAGCCTGGATTCCTGAGACACTTCAGTGTCACCTATACTTCTACTACAACAAGTCAAAATGTAAGATTAAGACTTGCTCTACAAATGGTAGGGTATTAGAGAATTAACATGGAGCCTCTACGAGACATAGGACTTTCTCCAGATGAAGGTCTGACCACAGGAGCACTTTCTTTCCTTCCTTACCTTGACAGTCTCGGCCATAGTGGTTTTTGCAGCACTTCTGGACCCAGGACGAAAACAGACAAACTCTCTTACAGCCCATCCGATGGCTGAAATGATCATCCAGGGTAGAATACCAAGGTGGGTAGCCGTGCCTATACCTGGAGTAAGAGTTCAAGCAACTCTCCTTCTTTCCCTGGAAGAAGGCAGTTTATGTTTATATATTGTGTAAGCTGCTAATGTTCTTTTAGTAGACAGACAGATCTTACTGTGTCATGGTGTCTCAATGGGCAGGTAGGAGGGAAGATGCAGCCACCACAGCGTCCCTGAGACATTTTAGAAAATAAAGCTTCAGTCCAGCTTTCAATACCCTTGTATTAAAGGCTTAGATCAATTTAATTACCATAGTAGTGTATAGGGCTATGTGATATGACAAAAATCTCATATCCTGATATAGGTAATTTCATTTCCCAATTACGATACATATCCTGATTAATTCCAACAGTAACGTTCAAGTAACAATAGTTATAGCTATATGAAAGCCCGGTCACAACAGAAAGTGGCAAATAGACAGACTCGATAGGAAAGATTAGTTTTGTCCCCGCACACAAATCTATTGATTGCAGTGATTACATTTAAATAATTGATTTCAGCCCCAAATGTCTGGGGTGACCAGGCCTTTACAATGAGCAGTAGGTATTTAATACTATCAGATATATCACTAGTTTTTTTACCCCCCCCCCCAAATGTCTGGGGTGACCAGGCCTTTACAATGAGCAGTAGGTATTTAATACTATCAGATATATCACTAGTTTTTTTCCCCCCCCCCCCCCGCACGGCGGTGCCCAGCGGTCCCATTATGGCAATTGTTTAAACGTGTGTTGATAAGCATGCTGTAATTTCAGGAGCTACAGCTATGTATTTAATAGATTGAAGCAGAACAGCAGAAGAAGAACGCCCAATAAGTTCTGCTGAGTGAGGGGGGATTGGAAGGGGGAGGGATAACGGCGGCATAGGTGCGCAAGTCTGTGTGCATGTGTGAGAGAGAGAGAGAGAGAAAGAGAGAGAGAGCACTCCGTTTATTTATTCTCATTTCTAGGCTGAGTGATTATTACCAAAATTGGTGGCTGCTGTACAGAACAGGGGGAACCGTAGCTGAGAGTCCAGAGTGAGAGAGTCTGATCCGAGCAGGTCCAGAGCAAAATCCGGGAATAGTTTAGCCGGGCGGGGGTCCAGGCGGAGAGCGCACGGGATGAGCGGTGTTTCTGGTAGCGGAACTAAATCTAACATGTTATTATGCAAAATTCACTTTTAATTTTAATTATACCGACAAAATGCTCTTCTTCTACAATATAATTAGGCTTATTTAAATGCATTGTGTTGCTGTTTGTTTCCAGCCTACAGTTTACTGATTCATTTTAAAATGTAGGAAATTTGACTGTTTTGATCTGTAATGAAATTAAGCAATTGTAAAATTAATAAACGCCATAACTTCCACACTACTGCAGTCATCACTCAGTTTAAAGTGCTCCCACACAGCTGAGGGCTTCATTTAGTTTTCCCTTTGATGTGAACTGGAGCGTTGCGTTCACTGCTGTCGGCGGAGGTCAGGCGTGCGAAAAAAACCCTCAATAATAGAATCTCATAATTGAAAACTGAATGTGTACCCAACGGTCGAATATTCGGGTCCAGCCCTACAAAACAGAATCAAATGTAATAGTATTAGCAGTACTAACATAAGTGGTTCGGTTCTCCAGGGTGTCACAGTGTGCTCCCAGGCCAGGTGGCTCCAGCAGTTGGTCGATGCCATAGGCCAAGCCCTCCTTGAACGTCAGGTAGCGTTCCACTAACCTGGCTGCATTATCATTAATCAATACAGCCCCCTGAACACACACACAAAATCAATAGCTTTTTAAAACAGTCCACAACAAAACCAGAACAGAACACATATCATGTACTTTCACACCTTTCCTGTTTGGCTAGTATCAAAGAAGTCAATAAAACTCTGGTGTTAATTCAAATAAGCCATTGTTAAATCAGTGAAGAAAGAGTGAAAATTGTACATACATCAGAAAGTTCAAACATAGCGACCACACAGTGGTGTGAACTATCCCAATGTAATATTACAGTACAAAATGTCTCTCTCTTTCTTTTTTTTGTGTCTCTGTTTCTACCTGTTCGTCACTATTTATGACAAATGAGTTCCAGTTACAGACTGGATCTATAATGCCCATCATAAGTTACAGTATTTCTCAAGGAGCTCTTTGTGACACCAGAGAAGGTAAAGTGCTTTCACCAAAATTTGATTTTCCTCTACGGGCCCATGTAGAGCTGATGAAGCAGGATGACTTCACCAATCAATAAATAGTCAGTCCAAACAACTTCCGAAGTTTGAAATCCTATCTTATCTCAGTTTAGAATGATATTTAGGATTGCTACTACAGAAACATGTTTTCCAACTACATTTGCTATCTTATCTAATGATTTTAGCTATTACAGAACCGCCCTAACCCAAGACTTTTTCCTAAGTTAGGACTGCATAGACCCCGTCCTGAACTCATAATTACTGTGGCAACACTACTGTTGTTAGGTCTGTATATCAATTACAATGAAGATGGGGAACAACAAGAACACCAAAATATTACGACTGAAAGGCTACTCAAGCTCTTTTAATTTCCTGGATCATTTATTTATGAGTATATTATCGACTGCAAAGATGATTAATTTTGAATTAATTGTTGTGCTACATCTTAGAGATCGACCGATAAGTTTTTTTTCGGGGCCGATCCCAATTAGACCAATTAGACCATTTGAACGATATGTGGAACAGATATACATTTGCTGTAAAATTTTTAATCTTGGTGTCAAAATTGAGAATAACAAACTCCAACACAAAATAAAAAAATAACAAGATTAAAGTTAATTGTCATGTTTAATCTAAATAGTGAATTAAATAAATTAAAGATCCATCACAAAGATGGACTTAACAATAATAAATTATCATCAACTTTGTCTTTACCTGCTGCCATTTATATTGTATTTATTTTATATTGTTAGGATTTTATTGATGCAATTTATTGGTACTGTGTATTTGTTCTGTTCTTTTTTTGAGCTTTGTAACTCCTTTCTGCTACATAGCAGACACATTAATAAAGAATCAATTATGAAGAATAGTAAACAGAAATAAACTATCATCACTGGAGCAGAGCTGAGGATGAATTAGAGTCTGATAGCTTGGGGGAAAAAGCTGCTCTGCAGTCTGGTGGTTACAGCAGCAAAGTAACAATATGAAATCAGTATCACACTGGATACAAATGGAACATGTAAAATAAACTATATTCCAGCTATTAGCTGAGCTAGTACATGTGTTTGTATAAAACCAAAACACAGCTGCGGTGGATGAGAAAGAGCAGATTAAAATATAGCTTGGTTTGATAGGCTATGTCATTAATAAACCGACCTGCTGCTCATCTGCTGCGGTGGAAATATAACGACTTCTCAGCTCTAGTAACACCCAATATATGAACATGTCGACTTACTAAAATGACTAACTTTCTGTGTTAATCTCCCTCGTAGGTCTACCTGTGGCTACTGAAGTGGAGAGCAGTACCATCATGTTACTACCACATCTGTCTCCAGTTTCTACTCCTCCAGTGGATCCAGCTAACTGGCCATCAGTCCTTAATGACCAGTTACACGTTGATGTGGTGAGCAGGGAACCAACACAGGTTGACAGAGACATTTAGACTTTTCCAAAAAGACACTCGGACAGTAAAAGTCTTTTCTATCATTACATGTTTAGATCACTCATCAAGAAGCTGGCTGAGAAAATGATGTTATCTTAAGTCTCTTAAACTGTTGTTTGGCTGTTATTAAAGATTCAAGCTTTGGTCATAATCTGTTTATAAGTCTTTTTATTCAGAACTACATTAATCAGTGTCTACTAACTCTTGAATAGCCATTAAGCTCAGTAGCACTGGTGGTATCATATGTTTCCTGTTTGACTTCAAACATAGTAGATATAATAATACAGAGTTATTGTTTTTCATCAGAATCAGCTTTATTGCCAAGTAGGTTTAAGAAATTTGCTTTGGTGTTTTTGTGCTAAACAAACATAGCAGGTTTAGGAACATAAGAAAGATTCATCAGGTCTTACTTAAAAATAAGAGATGTTTTTGTGTCATATATAGTGACAACGCCCGACAGAGGGGACTACAACAAAATTTTGATTAAGGCCCCCGAAGGTCTAGGACCGGCTCTGAAAGACAGGATGTTTCCTATCTTTGAAACTTAGCTAAGTTAAGTTAAAACAGGACAAGCAGGTAGGATGGATGTTGTTGCTGTCAATATAAAACAGTGTAGCCAGCTGCCAGGTGCAGATGCTAACATGAATACCTGTTTGGTTTGTGTGTGTTTTCTTACCACCAGGGTCTTGTCACAGCTGTATTTGATGGTGGATCCATGCATGGTGCGGAAGGAGGAGTATTTATCCGGCTGACTGACACCCATCACCTGCACGCACACACAATTAATCTTTTTGTAGAGCTAAAACAGCAAGACCTTCTGCTCCTCATCCTACACCTCCTCCCTTTGAAGGACAACTCTACATTTTTTGGATTAGTGAGGATTTTGAATATACATGTTCATTAGGATGTTTCCTAATGACTGTGGTGACCCCACAACCCTTCCTCTGCAACCACCCCCAGAACAAACATCTTATTTTCAACTCACTTACTGGTGAGCAGGGGAGGTGTGGGAATCACTTTTGGTCTAGGAGTTAAACAATGCAGAATGAATCACCACAGATGTAGGGTATTCAGGAAGAGGAGGTGGGGTGGTATTGACAAGGGCCAACTTGTCGCATGGGCAAACATCAGTTTTTCCTTTTTTAAATTCTGTATATGCTTATTACAACTACATATTTCTTTATCAGTCATATTCATAATCAGTGTGTTGTCTTTCAGGGTTCTCAGTCTGACTATTTAATTGTTGAAAAAGATGTTTCCCAAGGTTAATTAATGACTTACCTCAAATATGCTCAAGTTGTCTTATTCGTTTTTATGCGGATCACACTGTTATTTACTCTGATATATTACAAACCCAGAATTCTTTACAGTATGATTGATTAACTTGGTCCAAAACTGGTTTCATAACAACAAACTCATGTGTATTAATTCTGATGATGTGTCACCCTTTGAGAAAGTTAATTTGTTCAAATAACTTTGACTTGACCAACGCTCCTTTAAGCCTGACACTGATTTTATCATGAAAAGAACATGTGGTTCTCTGAGTTCACTTTATTACTCAATTAACTGTTAACAGTCGGAAAAACAATAATATCTCAGTTGATACTATTTATTATTGATTATGCTTTATATTATCGGAACACCTCTGGCACCTTAATGTTGTATATAATTCTCTAGATTTGTTTTGAGATGTCCATATATAACTGTTATAGAACCTGTTGCTTTTGATTAATGATTAAAGACAAATTCTCTGCTTTAATTGCGCCGTATGACAATGCTACTTCATTTATTATCCTGGTCATTGTATCCAATTTCTCTTGTACTACAGTAGATGGCTGGACATTTTGACAATTTTCAGACATTTACAAAGAAAAACAGTAAATGTGACAATAAATTACGACGTTATTTGCAGCACTACACAGGTGATTTCTTAAAGGTTCAGTGTGTAATATTTCTGAGGATTTATTGACAGAAATGTAATATAATATATATAACTATGTTTTCAGTGGTGTATAAAGACCTACAATAGCCGACAACAGACAAACAGCTCTACAGAGTGCGTTTTGTCATATCGGCGTTCTTCTTCTGCTTGTATAATTCCGGCAGCGTAGACGCCCGTCACTACATTAAATGTGTCCGTAGAAGAAGAAGAGGAAATAATAATGATGAGAAACAGTCTCTGAGTAGTCCTCTGGTTTATTAGAAGTAAGAAGAGAAGTGACATTTGGACAAATAAAAGAGCACACGAGTTATTTAGTACGAGAGCCTACAGCCTGTGGATCTTTATACCATGAAGCCAAAGGAGGCGGGACAGATACAGCTGACGACAGAAATCACGGACATAATCGGTGTGGATTTTCCCAGATGGAAGGCTTTGATGTGGGACAGATGTTTTCAACGGGAGCTGAAGTTGTCTGTTTTCTGCCGGACAGGTAATTAATTTAGTCGGACTTTAGCGATGCTAATGGAAACTGTTGTTTGATAGCTTTAGCTTGAAGCTGGCCATAATCACCGACAGACATAGGGTCTCATTTATAAACGGTGCGTACGTACAAAACAGGGCTGGAAACGTGCGTACGCCACTTCCCACGCAAAGGTTGTGATCTATAAAAAACAAACGGGAGAATGTGCGGTCCTGTAAGTAAACTCTGAACCATCCGTACGCACATAAAGAGGAGAAAGAGAGAAACGGCGACTCACATGGCAGAAGGATGAAACGCTTTGAAATAAATAGGCCTACTATTGTGTAAAATAAATGGAAATATTACCTTTAAGTATTATAGGCTTGAAGCCTTTCTAAATAAACAAACAACCGTTTGATTGCCTTTCCCTGAAATGCGCAAAAAAACCACACAATTTAAGATCATTTGCAGCACACAAAAAGATCCAGATTTAGGATAATAAACACAATCAGAGATTCTGTTTCTGCAAAAGAACGCCTCAAATATGTTGTACAGTTTAATCATATTAATTAATACTTGCATGCAGTGCAATTTATTCTCATTAATAAGGTGAACAGGAGGACAGATTACATCTAAATTGATGCCATTTTCAATGCGTCAGTCGTGCAAATATGAGTGCATAGTTTCATGTAGCCTATTCTCTTCTCTCGATGTAAAAACACATTATGGAAATTATGATGTAAAAACACATTATGGAAATATAAACCTATTTTATGTCATTTACAAGAAGTCATATTTATTTGAACTATCGGCAGCCTCGGTAAGTGAGTGGACTGTTTATGTAGCCTAAATACATGTTTAAACACAGGTGGGATGCATTTGGTTTACTCTCTTGTCAAACGGGGGAATCCAAATTAGTACCTGGGTCATCCCGTCTTGCGTGTGTGTGTCCCCCTCCAGCCAGTGACATCACTACTCAGGAGGGATGCCCGTTCCTGCCTGCAGATCGGTTATAAAGGGGTGGAGCTCCGGTGCCCCCTTTCCTCCGGTGCACAAGTTGTGTGAAAGTGCGTTTTTTTACGCACCAAACAACATGCTTCAGCTTCACCAAAAGGAACGTCAGTGTCACACTGAGTTAAATTTCATTTTGTAGCTTTTCTGTCAGAATTTGCCTCCTTTTCTTCATGCAGTCAGTACATATTAATATTAATGAGGGGCGTTTCACTGACCATTTTTAGGCAACTATGGGCGTTTGAAGGGTCGGACATGGAGCTCCCTCACGTGCGCCACATTTCAAGTTGATTGTGATTTATAAAGGGAACTTGCTTACAACTGTGTGTACGCATGGTTTTATAAGTCTGAATATTTTTTGGCATACGCCATTTTTGGCTTTTGGGCACACATACACTTTTAGTGAGGTTTCTACGCACAGTTTTATAAATGATACCCGTGGTGTGTTTCACCTGTCCACTGCTGTAAAATGTGGGATTAATTTCATGTTGCCTTGCTATTCTCCAGCACTGTGGTTTGGCTTTTAGCGAGATAATCAGATGATCAGTAACATTAATTGGCAATAAAACCCATAATGATAGCTTAGAGCATGGAAGCATCAGCCAACCAAACTTTTACTGCACTGGTAGAGAAAACATGTAGTTGGATTCATTTCATGTAGTTATTCTCCAGTGCTGTGCTTTGGCTTGTGGTGTAAAACATGTAATGTTAGTTGGATTAGTTTCATGTAGTGACTCTCTCTCCAGCGCTCTGTTTTGGTAGCTTCCAGCATGAATGCTCAGATCAGCCAGCTAAACTTTTACTGCCCTTGTAGAAGAAAATCTGTTGTTGGATTATAATTTTACATTTAAGAGTAGGCTTAAGACTTTCCTCTTTGATAAAGCTTATAGTTAGGGCTGGCTCAGATGAGTCCTGAACCATCCCTTAGTTATGCTGCTATAGGCCTAGACTGCCGGGGGATTTCCCATGATGCACTGAGCTCCTCTCTCCTCTACTTTCTCTCCCTCTGTATGCAACCTCATCCCATTATTGCATGTTACTAACTCGACTTCTTCCCTTTCCGGTAGTCTTGTTCTTTCTCGTCCCTCTCCTCTCTCCTCCTATCACTTCCTGCAGGTTTTCTGGCTCTGAAGCTGTGGAGTCTGGATCTGTGGTTGCGGGTCACCTGCTGCCCCCGTGTTCCTGCTCGACACCCTCTGCTGCAACGACTATTGTTACTAGTCCTATTATTATTATTGTTATTATAATCATTAACATTACGATTATTATCATTAACACTACTATAAATATCTGTACCATTTTTCATTTAGTCTATAGCAACATCACCTTTACTGTCTGTACCTCTGTGTGTGTATATTGTGTAGGCTGCCTCCCTCCCCTCTCTCTCCTTCCATCCCTCTCTTTTTCTCTCTGTTCCTCTCTTGCCCTCTCTCTCTCTTTCTCTCGCTCACTCCCCCCTCTCCCCCTCTGTCTCTCTCTTTCACCCCAACCGGTCGAGGCAGATGGCCGCCCACTCTGAGCCATGGTTCTGCTCGAGGTTTCTGCCTCTTAAAAGGAAGTTTTTCCTTGCCTCTGTCGCCTAGTGCTGCTCTTGTTGGGAATTGTTGGACTTCTGCAAATAGCATCACAGAGTACAGTCTAGACCTGCTCTTTTATGAAAAGCGCTGTGAGATAACTGTTGTTGTGATTTGGCACTATATAAATAAAATTGAATTTAATAATTTAATGTAGTTATTCTACAGCGCTCTGTTATGGCTTTGCAACATGGACAGAAATGTGCCCTTACCTTCCTGAGACAAACCGCTGATGAATGTTATTGGCAATAAAACGGTAGCAGCATGGAAGTTCAGATCAACAGCTTCTGTTTGAATACTGCCCTGGTGGAAAACATGTATTTATTTTACTGCTAATAGTGACACATAACATGACCGTGTGCCTATCAAGTGACCAATAATCAATACTTTCCATATTTGCATTAAAAAAAGTGATTTTTGGATAGTGCTTTGCCACTGTGCACACAAATGTGTAATTTGTACTTTTGCATGCTAAGTGCCCATTAAAAACGTTGCACTATTTTACCACAAGCTGAAATTATGGTAATCAATTCTACTTTATGTTTCTGTTGTATTTTAAAAAATTAAAAAAGACATTTTGGTAAGATTTGCATGCTTATCTAATTAATTAAGCAAAGTGAGAGCCTTGATCCTTACCTGACAATGCATTTGTAAACTTCATGTATTATGTGGTTTATATTGGACTGTGGTGCAGAACAGTGAGGCTTACACTTTCCTGTTATCTGTCAATGGTCATACTTGTTGCAATAGAAGTGGTTTTTGAGATGTTCTTCATTTACTTTGGTATGTTAGTCCAGATGAGCAAACCCTCCCAAGATGCAACGAAAAGTATGATTACAGTACAGTAAAATAATGTATTACAGGAGAATGAGAAATCATGTAACACTTCATTTCTTGATGTGGCTGTTGTTTAATGAACAAGTAACAATAATATTCACAATAACATATGGTTTTACTGAATTATCAAGTAACTATAATTTCTTAATATATCAATGTAAAGAAACCTGATTTCTTGACTGGTAACTCTCTGCTATCTCAGAGGACATCTTTTGTTCTGTCTCAAGCACCAGGGGGATGGGGTGCAGTTTGCAACTCTCACCACTAGATGCCACTAAAACTTACACACTGAACCTTTAAAATAATTTTCTTTCTGTGTTGTAATGAACTTCAGAGGCCATTTTGAAAGAGTTACATTTCAGTATCAAAATAATTGATACAGCCATCCTCTTCCTACCTTGGAGTTGCGTATGATGTGAGCCTTCACAATGGCAGCCAGTTGGTCTTGGTGGTCGGGGCTGGAGAGCCAGCGCTGTCGTTCAGGTGGCAGGGAGTTGAGGGCCACGTCTGTGGGCCAGAACATGGTGAATGGCTGGTGGATGAACAACTGGAGCACTGGGAGTAACCCTGCATCCTGTACAAACGGTATAAGTTATAGTAATACGTATGTTTTTTTTCACTAATCCCACTCCTTTAATATTAAAATCTGTTGACTTGCTAATATCAAGTCTGATCTCATATATTTCTAATTAAAAAAAAATAACTTCTCTCAAACTCAAAATTTCAATTTTCAATTCCAGCCAAGCTAGCATCTTTAGGGTTGCTGATGTCTGTCAGTCCACCACTTTGTTTTAGACTTAAATCTCTTGACAAAAACTGGATCAATTGCCATGAAATGTATTGCTCATGTTTACTGCGGGATCCCCTTAACTTTTGAACATTGGTCTATAAACATTACAGTTTCTGTGACTTTAGTTGGTGGAAACATACGCACACAACTCGGCAAAATCACAAAACACTGTTCATGTATGAGTTTTGCCTGCTTCATTTTGCTCTACAATTTCACATTAGCTACAGATAGATATATCCATTGAAATGCAACTTTTGATATGATTTTGTCTATAACTTGTTGAAAGCAATGGTGCTCCCTCTAATGTCCTCTCCTCCCAGTGGGGCGCACAGCTAGAAATAATAAACCAGCACAGGTGAGAAAATATAATTCATGCAACCCAGGGAAAAGCCAGTTCACCAGTACAGAACTGTACTCACCACGAGCATTCTGAAAAAGTCCATTTAGCATATTTAAGTACATTTAGCTGAAACAGCTTTGTGTAACACAATGTGCCACAACCTTTATTTCAATTGTATTTCATTTTCAGTGATTTTTACCCCCCAACTACAGCCCGTCTATGCAATATTTCCTCTGGTTTGTGTTAATGTAGAGAGTGTAGAAGCAGGAGACGGCATCTGGGAAGTAGCTGTAGGAGGATAAGAAGTAATAAGAAGAGGATGTGTAAGTGGTACAGAGAGGAGGCAGAGTGAGGTATGTAGCTACAGGAGGAGAACGGGTGGTGGAAGAAGACAAAGGAGGAGAAATCAAACTAGGAGGTGGAGCGTGTGTTTTTGTTTTATTTACCTCCACGAGTTTGTAGAAGCGGCTGTAGCCATAAAACACAGCAGCTGAACTGAAGTTCATCTAAACAGAGAGAGAGACGTCACACTGCCTGTCTGTCAAGTGATCATCAATCATTTATTAAATTCAATCAAACTCAGCGCACTGTCGAAACATGGATGCTTGGTTTGTCCTGCAGCCTGTAGGGCGTCAACAGGGCGTCGATGTGGTGAATGACTCCATTAGCTGTGATATAATCGCTCTTCACGATCCTCGACCTGTTGTTGACCCAAACTGAACCCTGCAGGCACAGCGAGAGAGAGGGAGGTGAGGCAGACAGGTACAAACAAAGACAAGGTTAGTTTAAACTGTGAGACAGGTGAAGAGACACACACACATCACTAAATATATATAAATAAAACAACCAACCTCTTGCAAGCCATAGACAATTATTCCTGCTTATTCACTTTAGCCAGAGCAAATTAAGTTTTGCGTTGTAGCTTCCAAACATGACAAAACTAACAACGCTAACAAAGTTCGCTATGAAAATGAAAGCTTACTTCATGTTTTGATAGACACATCTGAGGACTGTTTTGCGGCAAGTCTGGCCTCACTGTCCTGTGATTGGCTAGGTTGTTGCCTTCAGCACATACTTGCAATTGGATCCTAGCACTTGTGTTTTTTGTGTAGAATTTTTTGCAAGCCCCTCTAGTGTTATTATTATAAGTTCTAATCGGTGAAGAAAATGCCGACAAATCGAAGAAATGCCACAGAAATGGAATACTATACTACCCTACTGATTGTAGAGAACGTCCAACAGGGGTGATGCTAGCCTGGATTGGCGGAAAGGACAACAGGTCATAGCAAAGACAGATTATGCGCAAAGTCATTCTTTGTTTGGGCTGTGAGTTAATGATATTATTCTATTAACTTACATTCACACAGTAAAACCTTATTTATATATGTGCTTGTGCTTCATTGAGTTGCTGATCAATATTCCGCACTATTAAGTCCAACAGGTAGTCTTTGAAAAGGCAACATTATGGTGTATGTGTGTTACCTGCTGCAGGCTGAAGTGTAGTTTGTATCCCGACGTTGA